>NC_059276.1:5205275-5237775 GCF_017591435.1 Portunus trituberculatus
CTTTTCTTTTCTACTTTATAATTCATTTTCTTTAACCTTCATAGCTTGTTGGAGAAAGGATATAGGGCAACTTTTTTACTTGCATACTGATTTGATTTATTTTTCTTAACTTTCTCTTTGGTTTCTGTAATTATCTTTCAATCCTTCCCCTTATTATGTTACGTATTCCATTTGCCACCACCTTCATAAATTGTCAGGGAGAAGGTACATAGCGTTTGACTTCTGTGTACTTGCATACTCTAATTTCTTAACTTCCCGCTAACTTTCTTAACTTCCTGCCTTACCTGCTACTGTCCCGGTACCTAAAGTTCTGAAGGTTCCCAGCCCGGTATTTTGAGACATTTTTTTTTCCTCTCCCACAAGAACTATTTTTAGAGGCCACGGAGAATAGAAGTCTGGTTACTATGGGCGCTTCTCTCTTTAATGGTGTAGAATATTTCATGAGCTATAACCTAGAAGCTCAAAAAATCATCTTTGAAATGCTCATTATTGCCGCCGGAATGTAGTAATAGTTGCAATGGTGAGGTGAGGTTAAGTTTGAGAATGCTGTCTCGAGCAGCTGTAGATTAGGCTAAACACACACTCCTTATTCCTACACGCATTGTTTTCTCTGTATATTTACTTTCAAACATCACGAATAGAGAGAGAGAGAGAGAGAGAGAGAGAGAGAGAGAGAGAGAGAGAGAGAGAGAGAGAGAGAGAGAGAGAGAGAGAGAGAGAGAGAGACGGAAGAAGGCCATTTACGTGAAAGAAAATAAACAGAACGAAACAAATAGGATAATGGAGATCTGATGAGAGAGAGAGAGAGAGAGAGAGAGAGAGAGAGAGAGAGAGAGAGAGAGAGAGAGAGAGAGAGAGAGAGAGAGAGAGAGAGAGAGAGAGAGAGAGAGAGAGAGAGAGAGAGAGACTAGTATAAATACATCTTAATCTGAAAAGAAAGAAGAAAGCAAACGTTAGGTGTGTGGAGTTTGTCGTGTTTTGTGGCTTACCTTTGTGGCTTACCCAGTGTTTCCTGACGGCGATGCGCGGGGCGGCGATGGGACAGTAGCCAGCAGACAGCGGCGGTGTGGCGCGGCAGCGGCGGAGAGGCCAGAGTGTGGTGCTGGGATATAGAGAGGGTGTTGGTGTGTTCTGCCGCCATGGACAGGGCCACAGGGAAGCCTGTCCCATGACGGGAAGGAATGGTGGTGGTGGTGGTGGTGGTGGTGGTGGTGGTGGTGATGCTGGTGCTGGTGCTGGTGCTGGTGCTGGTGCTAGTGCTAGTGCTGGTGCTGGTGCTGGTGCTGGTGCTTGTGCTGGTGCTGGTGCTGGTGCCGGTGCTGCTGCTGCTGCTGCTGCTGCTGCTGCTGGTGCTGTTGTTGTTGTTGCTGCTCCTGCTGCTGCTGTTGCTGCTGCTGCTGCTGCTGCTGCTGCTGCTGCTGCTGTGCATATCGTATGGCGCAGCCTTTACAATAATGGCCGCGTGGACTCAGTATCACACACAATCAGCGGTGACGTAACCTTTCTTCTAACAAGTCGGAACCCACAAAGGGAGGTTTGGAATCAGTTTTGGTTTTCCCAGGCATTGTTTGCGCGTCTACAAACAAATACCACGAGAAACACAAGCGTGAATCCAAACAACACCTGTGTAGGTGACGCGCTCCGTGTCAGAACACAGGTGACGGACGCACTGACGGTGTGACTGAGCCCTGGCGTGCCGCTAGGTCTGCTCTCCAAATAACCTGCACAACAACAACAACAACAACAACAACATCATAATCATCTCAGTACTGCCATTAGCAGTATTAGTAGATGTTGTTCCTTCGAGAAAGGAGCAGCAGCTGACCTGAAATCAAACTCCTGACACAGGGTGACCTTTTTCAGGTCAGTTTCATGCCCTGTGCTTCCCTGTTCATGTTAAGCCATTGGGCGTGGCCTATCGCAGCCCTGGCCTCCGGCGCCACCCACAGCCAGACGCCTGTCACTACTGAGCAGGGCTCCGAGGCCCTGCTGGCCTCCCTCAGGTCCCCTCACCTCGCCACCTTCTGACCTGAAGCAGGCCACAGCCTGGCGTCCTCCAGTGGGGCTCGTCAGCGCCTGCACGAAGACGGACACTGCCAGTTCCCTCCTGAGGACGGCCACCCTGTTCGCCGCGCAGCACGGCTTGACGGGGATCTGGCATCCACCCATCACCCCAAGACCACCTCGGCCACCCAGGCAGGGCTGAAGGCTCCGCTCCCCGCACCCATGTGCATCCTAGGGAAGGTGAAGGAGGCAGTGCGAGCCTCCCCCTCTCCCAGCAGCACGGCGTGGAGCGGGACACCCGCACACTCCGCTGGGCCACACTCGCCGAGTCACTGAAACATTTCCTGTGCTGTTTCCTTCTGACTACTGTCCGAAAAAGAAAATCCTGATGTGCTGCACTTCCCGCACTGAACTAACTTTATGGATGGAGTGACGCACACACACACACACACACACACACACACACACACACACACACACACACACACACACACACACAGAGAGAGAGAGAGAGAGAGAGAGAGAGAGAGAGAGAGAGAGAGAGAGAGAGAGAGAGAGAGAGAGAGAGAGACAGACAGACGGACAGAGGGACGAAATCGTGAGCATTGACGAAGGGTAAGGAGCACCACCGCACCCTGCCACATAGAACATACAGCAGGGCGGTCAGCTCCTCTCTTCGCCGCCTTTACGTTTCCAATTCTAGGTGAACGGTGCCCATTACCAGGCTGGAGGAGTCTAGGAGCGGCCAGGCATCCCAAGAGATGATTAACCCTTGTACTGCTTGAATACCTTTGCTGTTAACATTTAGGCCACCGTAAAAAGAGATAATTTGCATGGAAAGAGAAGGGAAGATAACGGGATTATTTTTTTTATTATTTAACTTGAGAACTGTTTAAGAGACTGTAGCACATAACACTTTGCCTCCGAAAGTTGCTAAGTGCTTGTTGAGAAAAGTTCATATGGCAGAGAATGGGTTAATTTTGATTGTTATAAGTGTTTTTTTTTATTTCAATGATACTGAATTGTTGTTAAGATGGCTGAGTTAGAAAAAAAGAGAAAATAACTTGAAAGCTCTCTTCATCCCCGCTGTAATATCTACTGTATCCCTTAAGATCGCAATTATTCCCACTGTAATCCGTTAAAACCCCAATTCCCACTATTTTCTTTTCTGACTTCATTTTATCACTGTAATCTTTTAAAACTTCCATTATTTTCATTGCAGTCTTCTAAAACCGCAATTATTTTCACCGCAGTCCTTTAAAACAAGTTATTCCCACTGTAGTCTTTCTAAAACTCAATTATTCTTTCTGCAGTTCCCAAGAATCCCAATTATTCCTAAGAGGCTGTTAAAACCCCATTCATTCCCACTGCAGTCTCTTAAAACCTCGCTGAAAATTTTAATCACTCCACTCTAATTTGCGTAGTGGCTGGTAAGACGCCAAAATACTTGAGAATGCCGGACAAGTTGCAGCGAGGCAGGTCATCAGGAGGCAGCGATAAAATGCTACCGGGACTTTGTGTGAGAAGTTCAAGGCTTGGATATTACACTAGGGATATAAACGAGTCCGCCTTTGCTTCGCTAACTTCCTTAACTCTTCCTCCACCGCACCAGGACGCGCTCACCGCCACAGTCTAGCCCAGTGTGTGGTGAATGTGTGAGATTTGTGTGGTATGGATTTCTACGAGGTTGCAATTTTTATATCCTCGTTCATCACTTCTATTCAGTCACGCACGTTTGAAATGTACAACAACACGTATTATTAAAACATCTGTGTTGATTTTTGTGAGGTTTATAGAGCTCGTATTCCCAAGGGTTTTAATTTTTCATATCATCATCTTTCAGTCACAGTGGTTTGAAATGCACTCGTGTATGTGTTGGTAAAGCATTAGTATTGGTTCCAGTGAGGGTTATAGAGGTGTGTGGTCTCTGGTATGGTTCCTTTAAGATAATACTTGGTCTCTGAATGCCGATACTGGTTTTCAATATCCTGTTATGCCCGCCGAGGAAACCTGACCCGACAAAAGCTAAAAGAGAAATATCCAAAGCAATTTAATTTTTCCTCCCTTCTCTCTCCATTTTCCTTTCCATTTTTGTTATCTTTTGTCTCCTATTTCTGTCTTTTTCATATTTTTCACCGTTTTTTTCTTCTATATTTGTCTTTCTATCTATTTATTCATCTCTCTATCTATCTACCTATCAGTCTATCCATATCTGTCTTTCTATCTGACTACCTATCTATCTCTGTTTATTTATCTTATCCATCTGCCTATCCATCTACTTAATTACCTACCTATGTATGTATGTATCCGTCTGTATGTTTGTGTGTGTGTGTGTGTGTGTGTGTGTGTGTGTGTGTGTGTGTGTGTGTGTGTGTGTGTGTGTGTGTGTGTGTGTGTCTGCTTGTCTATCTATTGCATGTATATCAATCAATTAATCAATTAGTCAAGCAATTAACTCTCTCTCTCTCTCTCTCTCTCTCTCTCTCTCTCTCTCTCTCTCTCTCTCTCTCTCTCTCTCTCTCTCTCTCTCTCTCTCTCTCTCTCTCTCTCTCTCTCTCTCTCTCTCTCTCTCTCTCCACAGGGACGCACCACTGTCAAGAAGAACACGTCCTGCCCTGTGTGGAACGAGCAGGTTGTCTTCACTGAGATGTTTCCTCCTCTGTGCCAGCGAGTCAAGATTCAGATCCGTGACAACGATGCGGTGAATGATACTGTGATAGGCACGCACTTCCTCGACCTCACTACTATATCCAATGATGGCGAGAAAGGTGCGTTTGGTACGTAGATAACTGCCAATATTGTAGATGTTATTGGTGTTGTCTCACGTGTTGTCCTTCTATTGTTGCTATTCTGGTAGTGTGCTATGTTTTGAGTTTAGATTTTTTGTGTGTGCTTTCTTGGTTTATTGTGTTGTTTTTAGTGTTTTGATGGTAGTGGTGGTAATAACAGTAGTAGTAGTAGTAGCAGTAGTAGTAGTAGTAGTAGTAGTAGTAGTAGTAGTAGTAGTAGTAACTGTTAGTAGTAGTAGTAGTAGTAGTAGTAGTAGTAACTGTTACATTGCCCTTGTGGCATCAGTAGTAATGTTAGTTATTACAATTTTTAAAAATGTGCAAAAGAAAGATATATTGGTGGATGGAAGCAGTTGTGTTAATAGCGTTAGTACTGGTGATCATATTTAAGTGATAAGGATGAGTAGCAGCAACAGAAACAGCAGCAGCAGCAGCAGCTGTAATAGTAGTAGTAGTAGTAGTAGTAGTTTAAGAAGGGGTACGTAGTAAGAGTAGTAACAGTATTTCAGTAGTAGTAGTAGTAGTATAGTAGTAGTAGTAGTTGTAATAGTAGCAGTAGTAGTTGTAATAGTAGTAGTAGTAGTAGTAGTAGTAGTAGTAGTAGTAGTAGCAGTAGTAATAGTTGTAGCCGTAGTAACATTAGTATCGTAATTTTAGAAGTAGTAAGTAGTAGTAGTAGTAGTAGTAGTAGTAGTAGTAGTAGTAGTAATGATAATAGTAGTAGCAGCAGTAGTAGCAGCAGCAGCAGCATTACCAGTAGATACAAATGAGAGTAAATGGTTGGAATGACTGGCTCTGATGGCTACGCTGCTTACACTTGCCAGTTTCCAGACCGTAATTCAGTTAGCCACTCACGTCAGGCCTCTCCACCCACTCCCTCCCCAACCACACCCTCCACCCACCCTCTACCCTATACCCCCATTTCCCCCACCTTCCACCACCATGCTCTCTCACCCCACTCTGCACTACCTCCCCCACCATCCCCTCCCCCAACCTTCACTTCACTCATTCCTTCCCTACCTCTACCTCTTCACCTCTACCACTCCCTTCCCTCCACCTCCACCACTACTCCCTCCACCTCTCGCTCCACCGTTAAAATGTTCCACCGTGAACCATATGACTTTTTTTTACTTTTTTTTTATTCGTGTAAGCCTCTAAAAGTTTTGGTCCATTTGTTTACACTCTCGGCAGCTTCGGTTGAGAATATTTAGTTTTTTGCCTAATTGAATTTCTGGTTTCTCGTCCTTTTAGGGATTTGGTTAAATTATTTTTTGTATTTGATATTTTCTCTTACAATCTGAGTGTGATTATTTTATTCTCATATTATTTAGTGTGTGTGTGTGTGTGTGTGTGTGTGTGTGTGTGTGTGTGTGTGTGTGTGTGTGTGTGTGTGTGTGTGTGTGCGTGTGTGTTTAAGCTTTTGATTCTTTCATATTTTCAGTAAGCATATTTCTTCTTTTCTATTAATTCTGTGTTTCGTTTTCTTTAATTTCTTTTGCCATTGTTTATAAAGTATGAATGTTCCTTTTTATTTTCTTATTTTTCATCAATTGCGTAATTATTTTCATCTCTTCTTTCCTTTCATATTTTTCTCAGAAGTTAATCAAAAGTTACACCTGATCCATCTTCTTGAAAACACTCACTAGTTAGACACGATAAATGACTTTCTCCTCAACGTCCTTTAACGAGAGAGAGAGAGAGAGAGAGAGAGAGAGAGAGAGAGAGAGAGAGAGAGAGAGAGAGAGAGAGAGAGAGAGAGAGAGAGAGAGAGAGAGAGAGAAATATATAAATGGAAATAATTTAATGTATATGCAAATACAAGACGCAATGCACGTGACAAGAAAATAGATCAAAATTGAAAAGTATATGTAAATTTTTCAATGTATATACAATTGCAAAACAAAATAGACACGAAGACTTCACGCGTGATAGTCCCGGCGGCGCAAAACTCTGCGGTAATAACGTGCTGCGTTTCACTATCTCCCGCCGCCGCTCGCCGCTCTCTGCTGAGACACTGATATGTTTTAATTGCAAAGAATAGGGGCAGTATTTTGTTGATGCTGGCAATATTGATGGTGGTTGTCATTTTTTTTATTATTTTTTTATTATTATTATTATTATTATTATTATTATTATTATTATTAGTAGTAGTAGTAGTAGTAGTAGTAGTAGTAGTAGTATTGTTATATCTTTTTTTATTTTGGTGGTAGTAGTAGAAGTAGTTGTAGTAGTGGTAGTAATAGTACTAGTAGCTGTTGTTATTATTTTTTTAGTATTATTAATAGTAATAATAGTAGTAGTTGTAATAGTAGTAGTAAAAGTAGTAGTAGTAGTAGTAGTAGAAGTAGTAGTAGTAGTAGTGAAGTTAAGTTTGTAAGCTTTTCTCTAATCACACCAATCTCTCTCTCTCTCTCTCTCTCTCTCTCTCTCTCTCTCTCTCTCTCTCTCTCTCTCTCTCTCTCTCTCTCTCTCTCTCTCTCTCTCTCTCTCTCTCTCTCTCTCTCTCTCTCTCTCTCTCTCTCTCTCTCTCTCAATCATTGCATCAGTAACCTTTATAGCACGCCAATATCTCTCTATGATGCTCTGATGACATTTATGGTCCCACAGTGACTTTTTCCATTATCTCTCTCACTTCCTTTCATTTCTGCACAATTGCTATTAATTTTGCTGACCGTCATATCTCGTGTAACACATAACCCGCCACATCCAATCAAGCAATGTTTTTATGACCTCCAGTGCTACTAATGTATTTTCCCTTTTCATTTCACTGATTGCAAAAAAGGATCTATATTACTTTTTATTCCATTATTTGTGATTCATTTATTTTGTTATGGGCTTTGATTATAGAGAACCATTTTTTTGTGCTTTTATATTTTTTCCTATTTTCACACCTATATTTTTATACATTTCTTTTATTCTGTATGCTGAAACATATTTTGATAATTTGTTATTAGTTATTAGTTTTTCAAAAGTTCCCTTCTCATCTTAATCTTTTGAATTTCTAGAAGTGATTTAGTTAACATTACCTTCCTCATATTTCCTGCTAACTTCATTATCAATATTGCTGAAAATAACATTAGTTTTGGAAATTCTTCTTCTTTATCTTTGATTTTCTTCCATTCTATGATACATTCAAGCAAAGTCATTATTTTTAACACTAGTCATTAGTCCCATTGTTACTGTGTGTATTGCCATAATGTATGTTAGCATTAGTATTAGGAAAACATCCCTTTCATCTTTATTGTTTCTCATCACTGGAACTCACTCAAGCACTGTCACCACCACATCTACTAACACCACACCAGTACTACATCATCACCAGACACACACAGGACATCACTACACCAACACCACACCACATGGGCACCTTACAAGTTCCTCATCTCTTCCAGGCTTCCTCCCGACATTTGGCCCTGCCTTCGTCTACCTCTATGGGTCTACAAGGGGTGGCTCTGTCATGGATGAGCACGCAGCCCTCAATGCTGGCCTGGGGGAAGGGATCGCCTACCGTGGCCGTGTCCTTTTGGCTCTCCGCTGCCAGATAACAGACCAGCTTGATGTGGCCCCGTCAGAAGTGGAGGTGGAGAACACACTACCAATACAGGAGGTGAGGGAGCTGAATTTTAAACTGAAGTATTCGAGTCATCATTTTATTCAACATCTTTTCTGTATCAGACAGCTTATGCATTTCAATTTTGTGGTGGGAGACAATCTCTATCCTGACATTTGTCCTTCTTATGCCCCTCTCTTTCTCCCTCATCTTCAAGTCTTCTTTGCTTTCCTCACATGTCTCCAGATGAATTATGAAACACTCCTTTCTCATTTGCATCCTTCTCATGTCCTCTTCCTTCTTTCTTGAGATGCAATCTGCAGGTCTTTGGTTTCCTCTTGGTCTCCAGATAAAGTGTGGAAGTGCTGAGGGAAATTAAAGTGGAAATAACATCTCTTGTGTGATGCTAAAAAGACATCCTTCTTTTTTTCCAGCTTTGTATCCTGTTTGTAATATAAATGGAATATTGCTATCGAGATGGGAAATATAAATGAATTGAAAGCATCATATATGGAAGATTTTTATCCTCTCTTCTTTGATGTAGATGGAAGAGTGTGACTGAGAGTGAAAAGTAAAGGTGAAGGGACGAGAAACTGAGGGTGAGGAAAACATGGGAGAGATGTATATTCATGCACAGTATTGGAGAATAAATTGTGACAGGATGATATGTGAAAGACTTTTATAGTGACATAAAAAGTGAAGGTGAAGCAAGTAAGGAAATAGAGCTGTGAAAGACAAAGCAATCACTGTTGGGAATGAAAAAGTATAAACTGGAATATGACATGGAAAATATAAAAAGTGGAGAAGCTTTAGTGAGATTGACAGATTTGGAGGAAAGGAATTTGGTTAGAGGGAAGAGAGAGAGAGAGAGAGAGAGAGAGAGAGAGAGAGAGAGAGAGAGAGAGAGAGAGAGAGAGAGAGAGAGAGAGAGAGAGTGCTGAAAAGAGAAACCCATCAAAACTCCTCTCTCTGCTGCAGTCATTCCCTCCACTAATCTGGTCTTTCTATGGCAGGGCAACTATGGCAAGAGTGAGGACTTCCTGCTCTTCTCACTGGTGCAGGAAGCAACCATGGTGGACAAGAAGGTCAGTGACAAGCCTGTGACCTTTGAGTTGTCTGTGGGCAATGCTGGGAACTCCCTGGATGGCTGGTCAAATGCAAGACCTGCCAGTGATGATGAGGAGAGCGATGTTGAGTCTGGTGAGTAAGAGGAGGGAAGGAGTGAGGCTTTATGTACAGCCACTGAAATGTAAGAATCAGAATAATTCACCATTTAGGAATACCACCCAAGGCATACAGGTCACTTACTCACATTTTTACTCATGTTTTTGTATTACTGATTCAGAATTTTTGCTAGACTTTTACTAGAACTATGAAAACATATTTGGATATTCATATAAGTTCCATTATAGCCTGTGAAATGTAAGCCATGAAAACATCCTTGAGAAATAACATAACATTCCCTACTAGATATTAAATGTAAGAGGAAGGATAACAAAGCCTAGGAATACCACTGAAAACATACAAGCCATTGTCATTCCCTCCACAGGTCCAGAGTCCATCACAGCTGACACCACCACCTGGCACTCCATGACGCCGCCAGCCAAGCCCATGACCAACGACAAGCTGTACTACTTCCTGCCATTCTGGGATGATAAGCCATGTCTCTACGTGCGCACTCCCTTCCAGGACCACCGCCGCCGCCTCTACAATGCCAACATTATTGATGGACTTGCCGTGAAATTGGTGAGGGGAGGCTGGAGTGTAATTCACTGTTTGATCTGCTGCAGTCTCTGATGAGACAGCCAGACGTTACCCTACGGAACGAGCTCAGAGCTCATTATTTCCGATCTTCGGATAGGCCTGAGACCAGGCACACACCACACACCTGGACAACAAGGTCACAACTCCTCTATTTACATCCTGTACCTACTCACTGCTAGGTGAACAGGGGCTACACGTGAAAGGAGACACACCCAAATATCTCCACCCGGCCGGGGAATCGAACCCCGGTCCTCTGGCTTGTGAAGCCAGCGCTCTAACTACTGAGCTACCGGGTGTGTGTGTGTGTGTGTGTGTGTGTGTGTGTGTGTGTGTGTGTGTGTGTGTGTGTGTGTACCTTTTCTACCAAACAGTACTCTCTCTCTCTCTCTCTCTCATGTCACTCTCAGACATTGCGTGTCAGCACAAAAATGAGACAAGAAGTAATAACAGACAATTCACAGCCACATTTATAACCACTGCCACAACCTTGCACCTGCAGGAGGAGGGGCTGGTAGAAGTGCTGTCCTTGCTGGAGGAGGAAGATGGGAGTGCTGAGCGACGTCTGAAGGAGGTGCTGGAGGAGTTGGTGGCCGGCTGCTCCAATTACCTCAGTGTGACACGTGGCGCCACCGCCACCCCAGGCAGGACCAAGCTGGACAAGGAGAGATTGAGGCTGTGCCAGAGGGAGATTGTGAGTGTGTGGAAAGCTTCTGTCACTTGTCTGCTGTTTACGTTCTCATCTCACTTCTTGTCTTGTCCCTCACTTTCCCTCTTTTTTTTCTGTTTTGCTTTTCAGAGTGAGATTATCCAGTCTTTTCATATACCACATTTTCTATCATCTCTTCTTCATCTAACTTTCCTATTCTAGTATTAAGCAATGATCTACCTTCCTCAGTCACATTTTATTCTATCTTTTTTTAAGCCTCATTTACTGCATCACTCACTGAAGACTTACCATGCTAACCTGCCACTTCTCTCTCACCAGGACCACCTTGGCAGTTCAGCGCGGCACACCAAGGCTCTGGTCACCCGCCACAGCCTGAGGGAGCGCTACAAGACCTCACACACCTACCTGGCCAAGCTGAAGGCACTATGTGAAGATGTGAGTGCCCTTGTGACTCTTTGACCTCCTGACCTTATGTGTCTCTTTGATTTATGCTATGTTTATTGTAAAAGATATTATTGCATTACTGTTGTTCTTAGTGTTGGATGATAGTGCTTTTGTGAATTTTGTTTAATTTTGTTTTGTCATTTTTATTTATATTTTAATTCATGTTTGTCATTAATCATAGACTCAGTGCTTTGAAATTGAATTGAAGGTGGAGTATTCTGCATTACTGCTGTACCTTTGTTGTCTAGAAGTTTGATATTAAGTGTTTTGATTCATATTTTTCTTAGGAGCAATTGAGCTTGAAGCAAGAATCATAGCAAACATTTATTCCAAGTCTGAAGCTACACTTATTTGAATTGTTTACTCCCAGTGTGAAATGATAACAACAGCAATTATTAATTTCCAAGTTGAGACAAAGCTTTCATTAAACATTTGTTCTCAGATTGAAATGCCGTATCTCTTAACTATTCATGATATATTCTCTCTCTCTCTCTCTCTCTCTCTCTCTCTCTCTCTCTCTCTCTCTCTCTCTCTCTCTCTCTCTCTCTCTCAGGTATTCCTACATTTTCTTTCTTTTATAACCTTTCTGCATCATACTGACAGAATCAACTGCACCTTTCTATAACTTTGTATGCTGAAATGTACCATTAACCTCCATACTCTCTGTCCTCCTTCTCACCCTGCCCAGCCCCAGCATAGCCTGCCTGATGTGTTTCTGTGGATGGTGAGTGGTGGCAAGAGAGTGTCTATCAGAGGATCCCAGCCAGACACCTTCTCTACTCCGCCATTCCAGAAGAGAAGGGAAAGTATTGTGGCATCTCCCAAACACTCTTCCTCAAGGTGCAGTATGCCATGTCTTTCATGTTGGACTGTCTCATGGGGTGACTCATTCATTATAGACTTCACCTTTGGTTTCAAATATTTGTGATAAGTGATGCTGAACCTGTATTTGCATGGGTATCATACTTCATATTCTTAAATATCCTATTCCTTCATAGGAATTATTTTCAAAAGCCAAGATGATTAATCAGTTTCTCATGAATGCTTTCCCCTTCATAATACAAATGCCATGTTAGACTATCATTTTACACATGAAGAATGCCTTGAAAACCCCAATAGATTCATCCAGAAACTGGCGAAAGTAGCAGATACAAGACATCAGAATGTTTAAGAAGGTAGGCCTGTGTGTCACTTTCCATTCTTCACCACCAGCTGCCGGGCCGCAAGTCGAGTGGTGCAGGTGGCTGGGCGATCCAGGCCAAACTGCGGGTGTACATGTGGTTTGGGTTGATGAAGCAGAAGAAGAACATGGTGCCTGACATTCCCAAGGGCTACGAGATGTGCTATGAGCTGCGTAATATTGAGAGGAGCCTCACTCTGCCACCTGTCTCCCTCCACTACACACAGAAGCAGGTAGGTCAGCACTTGCTCCCACCATTGACAGCCACTGGTTGTCTCATTGTGGAAGGATCAGGTAAAACTTCAAGCTACCAGCATACTTATGAATAACAATGCAACTGTTTGGATATGGTGTGTAAAAGCCACTGCTGTGACCTTAATTAGCCTTTTCTGATCCTGTCTCTCTGTTGGCCCACCAGACCTTCCAGCTAAGGGCACACATGTACCAAGCACGCTCCCTCATTGGTTCAGACTCATCAGGGCTGTCCGACCCCTTTGCACGGGTCATCATGGGGGAGCACAGCAGGGTCACTCAGGTGAGGGGATGCTGTGGTGCTGGTGTTGCTGCTTGTGTTACACTGATGTATCCCAAGAGCAATGGCCATGGTAGAAGAACCTCTCCCTATTAAAATGCTCCCATCTTCTTATTCAAACACTCAGCCTCTATCAGTGCCTTTCTCACACATGGACTGTATCCTGTCGTTACCTTCACCTTTCCATCCTATCACTCCATATGCCTCCCAAGACAACTCATTCCCACAGCTCACACTAACTGCTGTGGCCTGTCCCACATCCAGGCCTCAGATACATATTTGAGTGCTTCAATCTGGTATTATGTATTACTACATGCTACTATTATTGCTACCACTGCTGCTGTTTGTATTATTCCACCAATACTTCTTGTGGCTCATGGATAAATATGCTAACCATTCAACACCCTCATCTGTGTGGTGGTCACTCTCCCTCCTGCCTCCCTCACAGGTGATAGACGAGACACTGAGCCCCACTTGGGATGAGATGCTGGTGCTGGATGACATCCTGGTGTATGGCTCCAAGGACGAGATCAAGGACAAGCCACCCCTGGTTGTCATTGAGATATTTGACCAGGATAATGTGGTGAGTCAAGCAAGAGTCTATCCAGTGAGTGTGTAGCTACAGTGTGGTGAGTCATGCAGGGTGAGTCAAGGAAGCATGGCTGTTTGCTGAATGTTGGATTAGTTTAGGTTGGGCTAGGTAAGACTAGGCTGCCTGGTGACTTTTTATAATGTGGTGATTCAGGCAGGATGAGTCAAGATTAGCAAGATGAAAAAGAAGAATAAAATTAAGATCCTGTTAATTTGTAATGGTGAAATGAAAATAATGCTTCTAATATTCCCTTGTGTCTTTACTAGTGTGGTTCTAGTAAGAGTTATGGCAGTAACTTGTTACTGATATAGTCACTAGTCCATACAGGAGGCTGAATCTTGGTTGTTTATTGTGAATAATATTGGAGGATTTAAGCTAAGCTGCTTTTGTCATAATCAATTTTCATTATACAAAACATTTTAGAAGCTGTAGAGATTCAGCATACAGTAGTTAACAACAACCAAGCCTTTCCTAACACTAGCAGGTGGTGCTTGGAGCTCAAGAGCGTGGCAGTTCAAAAAAATACTTCATTACTTCAAACTGCTGAATTGTATTAAAAAAAAAAGCATTTCTAATAACTCATCAGTAAGATATGAAAAAAATCATATGTACACTTATTATTCAATTGACTCACACCTACAGGGGAAGTCTGAGTTCATTGGAAGAGCGCTGGCCCGCCCTCACATCAAGCTGCGTGAGGATCCCTATGAGCGGCCGCACCTGGAATGGCATGACCTATTCCGTGGCACAGACCATGCTGGGGAACTCCTGGCCACCTTTGAGCTCCTGCAGGTGTGTGGTGTGTGGTGTGTGGCCAGTTAGTGGAGGAGAGCAGTGTAATGGGAGAGGTGGTAAGGACAGTGTGGCAGGTGTTTAGAGTGCCTGGGAGTGTAAAACAAGGGTAGTGAGGAGTGTCTGTCAGGCTCAGCTGGTGCATATGAGTATTGAGACAGCTGTGTTTGAATCAAAGTGTTATCTGTTGATCCTCACTTATATTCCTTCACAGTTCCCAGACTCAGAGGAGTATGGGGATGTTGTTCCAATACCCCAGGCCAAGGAGTTCTATGGAGGAGATGCTGGGCCCATCCTGCCAGTCCCCAGGGGCATTAGACCCACCCTAGCCAAATACAGGCTGGAGGTAAGGCAGGGATGACAAAAGAGAGAGAGAGAGAGAGAGAGAGAGAGAGAGAGAGAGAGAGAGAGAGAGAGAGAGAGAGAGAGAGAGAGAGCAGCAGCAGTAGCACATGTTGAATAGGTAGCAACAGTACCAGTAGCACTAATAGCAGCAGTAGTAGTAGTAGCAGCAGCAGTAGTAGTAGTAGTAGTAGTAGTAGTAGTAGTAGTAGTGGTAATAGAAATAGTGGTAGTAATAGAATAGCAGTAGTAGTAGTCATTCCCTCATGCTCTTATCCTCCACTTCTTTGTCCATCTTGCCTCCACAGGTACTCTTCTGGGGACTCCGAGACCTCAAGCGAATCCACCTCCTGACAGTGGACCGGCCCCGAGTGGATGTGGAGGTGGCGGGGCACATCATCCAGTCAGCCGTCCTTACATCCGCCCGAAAGAACCCAAACTTTACCAACCCTGTGAAATACATTGACCTGGTGAGGGAGAGACTCTTTTTGCACACCAGTGGAATTTTTGTCTATCTCTCTCTCTTACTTCCTTTATAGTCATTAATGTTTGTATTTGCTTATTCATTCATTTGTTTATTCTATTCATTTTTATTTTCATTTCTTCAATACCTCTCAACCGTTCATTATTTCATATGTACTATTATGTTCAGAAGTTAAGTATTCCAATTGATCTATTTCCTTACAAAACCTGACAATTGAATTTCAGTGTTAAAGAGAAAATCTTCAACACTAAGGAAGGAAGAGAGTGTGGTACATTACATTTCCTTACAAAACCTGATAAATTTGTGAACTTTTGTTAGACCAGATGACCTGGGACTAAATGAAAACACAGAGGAAGGAAAGATCATACATTTCCCAGCGTTGGACAATGAATGTTCCTTTTTCTTCTGCAGGAGTTGCCAGAGCAGGATCTGTACTGCCCTCCCATCACCATCCGTGTGGTGGACTGCCGTAGTTTTGGCCGCTTCACTTTGGTGGGAACTCACATCATCTCCAACCTGCACCGCTATATGTGGACGCCGGTGACCAAGAGAGACAGAGAGGCAGCAATGAAGAACTCCCTGGCCAATCAGCAGAACGGTAGGTCACTTGGGGACTGTGGTGATGTGGCACTACCCAAAGTGGCTCTCCAAGGTTTGTTTCATCCTCCTTTTCGGAATCTTTTTGGAAGGGAGTTCGTAAAATAAGTAAAGTAAATAAAAGAAAATAAGTGAACTGAATGCATTAGACATGGGACGCTTAGTGTTTGCTGCACCAAATAGCAGTGGCGTCCCTGGAGTCGGTTCCTAACTTGAATTTTGGCTCAAAAATCAAAGGAAAAAGTAGACCAAGCAACAGCTTTTATCTCATATTACTCATTAGTCAGGTGTTCACAACTCAAGGTTCCACTAGCTATGTATGCATGAAAGAATAGCTGTCTGGTGTCTTTTATTCCTATTTAATTCTATGCAACACTAAACCTTACATGAGCTCTCCTTGCCCTACTTTGTCTGCAGAGAGCGGTGGTGGTGGCAATGGTGTGGGGGCCTTGCAGCTCCAGCACAACAACAACCTGGTGCCCAACAATGTCCACGGAGGGCATGGTGTGGGCCATGGGGGAGGAGGAGTGGGAGGCCGAGGGGGAGGAGGTGGAGGGGGAGCAGCTTACATCAGGAGGGATACAGAAAGTTGTCCTCTCCTGCAGAAGGACACCATCATCACCATCGACTATGTGGGTGTAGGACCAGATCTTCCCATGGTTTGTTATCCCCTTTGAGTTTTGTTGAGTTGCACTATTTCTTGGTGCTGTTTACTATTACTGCTGCCATGGACTGTTGTCTCCCCCTCTCTTCTGATTACAATTTGTCCTTTTTTTTCTTTTTTGTGTCTTGATCATTATCTTTTTATTTTCTCCCATATTCTTATTATCAACTCAAATCTGCTGGCATGCTTATTATTTCTGTTACATATATACCTTTTTAATTTATTTGTGCTTGCTTTTTGTTAAACATTTGTCCTCATATATTTTTCCTAAGCTTATCAATCCCCTTTTTTTCAAAACTTACTGATTTTCATTTTCCACGTATGCATGTGGGTATGAATTTTTGATGTATGGGTGGATCAGAAGTGGTGGAACATTTTAATATTTACATTATTACCTTTGTGCTACTGTGCTGTGTTGTGCTTTGCTGTGTGTGTGTGTGTGTGTGTGTGTGTGTGTGTGTGTGTGTGTGTGTGTGTGTGTGTGTGTGTGTGTGTGTGTGTGTGTGTAAACTTTTTACTAAAAGTTCAAATCAAAATGGAACATATTTTGATATATTTTAAGCTAACAAATTCCATTTTTATTATATGTTTCCTAACTTCCTTTAAACTACCACCAAAAGAAAGGATTCTGCAGACCAGGAATGATGATTAACTTTTGATACATAAATGGAATGATGTCTTAAGTCTTGCATGGAAAATAAAAGTAAAATGTCATGACTTTCATGTGTCGTGGAAATCAATGTGCAATCGTGGTCAAGGATTGTGTAACCTCCTCCACTCACTGCTGCTGTGTCTGGTGCTCTCCCTCAATCTCAGGTTCTCTGATGTGCTAGCAGTTTAGTGCCAAACCTGACAAGTGGTAGACTCTCAGTAGATCAGAGTACTTAGACAGGGAAACACTAGGCACAGAAAGTGAGTACATGCCAAAACAATACACTCAACCATTACCATGTACCATATGTTCCTCTAGCCAAATTTTCAGCCATAAGATTTTACCCAAAGGTACCTGTTTGTATGGTGAACTAGATTAGAGTATGTTAGTTTGAGTTAGGTGGTTAGAGCTGTATGTAAGGGGACTGGAATCAACATCGAGGCATGTCATTGATTGGCTCCATGGATTGTGATTATGTAAGAACAAGAGGCACAAAGACTCCAAAAGTGATCATCATGGTTCCAATACTGTACTGTTGAGAAACCTCTAACCTGGTATTAGTCAGAGTGATGGAAACACAAAGTGATGTGTGTCAGGTTTTTCTTACTTGAAGATTGACACTTTATTATACTGTCAAAATAATCCACCAGTTTTCAGTTCAATTCATGCATTTCTTATAGCAGATTAGAGCTTTCCCAATACTATTGTGTTTTGGTTAGTTCAGTCCCAGTCAGGCCTTTCATTATGAATTCATTCCACCTACAAATAAATTTCTCAGTGTATCTATGAAGTGTCCATAGGAGCAACACAGGAAACTGAGAAATAACCAGTATATGAAACACTCTTCAAAACAGATTTTCATGGAAGACTGTGGTGTTTCCTCAGAAGTGTTGAATAGTTGTAAGGATGAATGTGTTGAGAGAATACACAGAACATTTGCTATACTATTTTGTAATATAAACAAAACACTTTAAATACTTGTGTTTATTTCTTCAATTATTTTTGTTGTTCCTTTACTTTTTTATTAGTCTTTTAGTGTATGTTCCACTTAAGCATTTCCTTATTTATCTCTTCACTGTAGTAACTTTCCCTTATTTTTTTTCTTTTGTTTTCATCATCTGTATACTATATACTCCATATCTAAGCACAGAGTTATTTTGCATTTTCTAATATTTACTTCTCCCTGTCCCCTTTCCTTCCACCTCTGGCCATACTGCAGGGTTCAGGGGCTGTGTCTAAGCTTGTCCCTATAACCAAGAAGGAGAAGGCAGAGGCTAATAAGAGGCGGAAGCAAAGCATGGAGCTGGAGGAGGAAGACGAGGAAAACAGGGACTGGTGGACCAAGTACTTTGCCTCCCTAGAAGCTGTGGCCTTGGTGAGTGAGGAAGCAGAGAGAGGTGTGATGAGATGTCTTTTGCTGGTGAATTATTCTTATTAATCCCTGATGGTGTTGGTTGGTCTTATTGTTGTTGCCAGTAACTTGTGTTTTGTCCATCCTCTCTTTCCGACTGTTCTCTCTTACTTTCATTTCTTCACTATCTCTTCACCTCCTCCCTCTTTCTTGTATTGGTGAATTTTCTCCTTTACTTGCCACCATTTTGGAGCATCCTTTTCCAGTATATTATGTTTTCTGTGCCTTTCTCTGTTTCAATCATCACTTGCATGTCCTCCCTTCTTCATTGCATCCTTAATTTCCTCCATAGTCTTTCTCGCTTTTACTTTCAGCATATTCCTTCCCACATATGACTCATTTTCTCCTCTGACATCACAGTTCACTTATAATTTCTTTATTCAAGGCACAGATGATTAAATCCAAGTCTTATATATTCAGTAATCCTCTCTTGCTTCTCATTAGTTTTCTATGCCAAGCTTAATTCAATCAACCTTTTATTATTCCATCATATCTTTCACTATTATATTTTGTTATGTGCCTTGCTTTCCTCTCACAACACCTTCAACTCTCAGCAGCAGCAACAACACCTACTGGGTGACAGGGTGGATGGTGGGGATGGTGGGGAGCAGCAGGGACAGAACCAGCAGGCTGGACAGCAGGACGGGTATGTGGTGGACCGCAGGAAACATGGTACCTTCCGAGCCACCTCCACTGCTGCCAAACTTGCTGCCAGACTGAGTCCCAAGGCACAGAGGAGGAAACAGAAGCCCAACATTGCCACTGTGAAGGTACAGAGAGAGTGTCTGGATCTGTGCTTGCTTCTCAATCCTCATGTCTATTTTCTTAAGTTATTTCATATGTTGTTTCTTTATTTCCTGGCTGTAGATCATACATTTTTTTTTTTTTTTTTTAGGCATTTTTGTTATTCTATATGTAACTATGAATTCTACTTCCATAAATGAGAAAGGTGATGAAATAAAGTGAAATATAGCTATGAAAATTGCAATTTATCTGCATCTTGTCGATAAATGCACTTACTTATCTACATGCTTTTGTTTCTGCATTAAAATCAAGCTTGTAATGCACCACCTTTTAACACACCAAGCTACTATATCTTTCCTTAAAATCCTCTAATATTGTCAGCCCACACTATAGTCAAGCTTGTAATGAACCACTGCATACTACCTGTGTACTATGTACTTCAAATCTAATCCTGTCGGCACACACACTCACTCTGGCACTGCATGTCACTAATATGTTGTTCCTGTTGCCTGACCAAATTGTGTGGCGGCAGGTGATCCCGGGAGAGCTGGAGACAGAGTTTGGTGGCTTCCGGGAGTGGCTGCACACCTTTCACCTTTACCGGGGCAAGAAGACTGGAGATGACCTGGAGGATGAGGGCCGAGTGGTGGGCAAGTTCAAGGTGAGAGAGAGAGAGAGAGAGAGAGAGAGAGAGAGAGAGAGAGAGAGAGAGAGAGAGAGAGAGAGAGAGAGAGAGAGAGAGAGAGAGTGAGGGTAGTAGAGATTAAAACACAGAAAGAAACAGTGGGTGGATCAATGATGTTGTCTTTTAAAATATCTAGTAAAGAATAAGAAAGCAAATAAAGCAGTCAAGATGAAATGAGATGGTAATTGTAATATTTAAGGCATTTTTTATAGCTATTACTCAAAATCTTAATAATATGAAGTAAATAAATGAGTGAAGGTAAATAGTATGAATTGTATAAGGGGAAGGAAGTAAATAGAACCAGAGATAGGCAGATGATTTTGCCCAGCTGTATTCAAGTATTAACTAGCAAACTCAAGAACTCCCTCTCTGCATCTGTCTTTCCCTTTCTATGACTTAAATTCTTTCAAGACAGATGCCTCAATTTAGTGAATCATTTTGGTACCTTGGTTGGTCTTATATGCATTTAGTTGCTCTTGACTTTTGCTCCTCTTACATAAAAAAAATTATTGTAAGCTTATGTCCAATTACAAAGCCAGTCAGCACCGACACCTGCACCTGCTCTCTCCTGCCACAGGGCTCCCTTAAGCTGTACCGCTGGCCTCTCCCCAAGGACATTGATGACACAACTATCACTGGTGGTGACCCTCAGTACGGCTTCTTCCAGGTGAGGTCAACAGGTCACGGCCGCCCACTAAGGTCATTTCAGGCTGATGACTTGTAAAAAATTTTAATGCTTTGGGATTTTAATCTGAATATCATTTATTTCATTTTTTTTTTTTTTTTTGTGGTTGGCAGTTATTTTTTGTGTGATATTTGATAATAGTATATTTTTGTAGTTTTGAAATCTTGTCAGACTTATATATTTTTTTATTGAATGATAGTATATTTTTGTATTTGGAATCTTACTATTATTATATTCTTTTTAAGCAGCTGACTTGTATTTTTGTAAAGTTTTGAAATTTCATTAAATATTTATTACCTACATAGAACTGAGATGATGCAGCAATGTACGTACAGTACATATATGTTACAAAGATTTACTTTTTTTGTACGTATCAGTAGAGATAAAGAATGTGTTTTACTAGACTGTTGATGGTGAGCCTCAGCACCACCACTGTTTGGCCTCAGAGCTGCATGACAACCTTAACTGGTCCACCTGAGAGCAGGAAAAGTAACACCAGAATAAGTCTTTGGGGCGAGGGAGATCTGTCGATTCTCTATTTCATGTCACCTTCGTTCCTCATATTTCCCAGTCTGCTGCCTCACTTCATGGCACTCGGTTCCCTCTCTGTTTTAATTAATCTCTGACGTTCCTTCCATGCACAGGCAAAGGCTTCCAAACTGATCACGGAGTCACAGGTTAACCTGCTTGGAGAGTCTAAATATTGCTTCCCCTCCTATCAGCTTATTAGTTTACGCCTCTCTGTGTGTAAGCTTTTCTAGTCCATCTACTAAATACTATGACTAACAAGGGATTCCTTTATGTCTCCTCATTGAGCTATAACCCACAGAGGCAGAGTGGAAATTTTTTTGTAATGTTACAGAATTAATATCTTGCTCCTGAGGCAACACTCCTCCTTAGAGTCACTGGTGTGTTTCTGTGGGTTGTACACATCTGTGTGGTAGCTCTGTGTTGCGCGTGTTCTGTGTTCTGTGTGTAGCCAGCCAGATACACTCACAGGAAGGAATCACACTTGAGAGAGAGAAAGTAGGAAATTACCCAAGAATGGATCTGAGTGACTTAGATGAGATTCTGTGCACATGAGGCATTTTCAAACACATTAGCTAAGTTACTGGCAGCATCAGCAGCATATCTCTTTCTCACCACCACCATCACCACCACCACCACACCCATCACCATGCCCTGCCATTGGTTTTACTGATGTTTGTTTGAAGATGCCTCCTATGAGCAGTGAGTGAGAGTATAAGTGATGAGTGAACAGACCCCAGTTATGAGTGAGAGATTGCTGTGTGGTATAGATTCAGACATTTTTTTTCTTTTGTTTTTCCTTTGATCAATTCTAATAGCACTTGTGGATCTTCTTATGGATCAGTGAAATGCAATTTACACCATCCTCAATTGCTGTACACACACCCAAGCATTGAAGTGTACACGCATAAGCCTTTTTAAAGCAGGAATGTATTAATGATTTTGTAGGAGCCCTGTAGTGATGCTGCTGGTATATCAAAACTCAACGCATCAAGGTGGACTTTACTATTTGGCTGTCATTAGCTAGTATGGATTCCTTGTTTCTATAATGTTATTTCCTTGCAAATGTAAGCAGTAGTGAAATACTATGCTATAATTGAGCAAGCAGTCTGTACCAGTGGATGACAGGCTTTTAAGAGTCCAGCTTGGTGTGTTGAGCTTCACCACACCTGAAGCATGAGAGGGCTTGATTAGTGTTGAACTTGCTTCTTTAAGGAATGGTTGAAAATAAACATACTTGCAACATTGACATATCACATCTTTTTAATGAACCTGCATGTCATACAACAAAATTAATAAATCAAGTGAAATTTATCAAAATGAAAAATTGTACAGGTGGCTGAGATCTTAAGACTCTCATTGAAATTTTTGTATGCAAACATTGCATGTTTTGAGAATTAGTGCAGTATTGCATGAAAAGCAGACTAACACACATAGCGTAGATCATACACTGATGCACACACCACTAGAATGTTTATTTGTGGCATTAAAGCAACAGTAGGTTTAAAAGAAATAGATACTAGGCTAGGCTGCTTTCTAGATAGCTCAGCAAAATTTATGAGAATGCTTTAGTTAATCTTTTTGTATGTTGGTAAGTCTTTCAAAAAGTTACAAACTGTTTGTTTCTTCATCTGCCTGACCTGTGTGTCTGCCTTAGTCTAGTGTCTGCCAGCCTGCTCTTTGGTCTGCCTTTGTCTGTCCAAACTGTTCCTGTCATCTTTTGTCTTTTTGTCAGCATTGTTATTTCTCATTAATTTGTATGTTTGGGATTTCTTTCTCCATCTTTGTGTGTGTGTGTGTGTGTGTGTGTGTGTGTGTGTGTGTGTGTGTGTGTGTGTGTGTGTGTGTGTGTGTGTAACTCTCTCTAAATTTTTACTACCTTCACAATAACATGACCAGAAATACATCTACACATATTACAAACGATAAAAAGACAAATACTCCGCTACAAAAAGGAGAGGCAAGAAAAAAACAATGACATCTTAGCTAAAAATGTTCCAGTGAGGTGACTTTTTTTTATTCTCATGACCTGATATCTGTGTGACCTTCAACTCTAGTGACCTGACCTATCCTACTGTGGTGTTGATTTCTATGTGGGGCTGTTTGGTCTACTTAGTCCCTTGTGGCAATAACTTGCTTTTTTGTGCATTAACTGCTTCTCCCTTTGTCTCTCTGTCTCTCTCTTTCTGTTACTCGTATACCACTGTTTCTTATATTTCTCCCTCTCTGTGGTGCTTCTTGTGCTTCTATTCCTCTGTTAGTCTGTTCCTCCAAGTTTGGTCACAGAGCCTTTATTTCTTCTTGCCAGTTCAATCCTTTCTCTTCCTTTGCTTCCTTCACAAATATACTCCTTTACTCCTCTACCCACCCCTTTCATCCTCCAAATGGCTTCCCCCTCCTGCTGAAACACATACTTTATAATGCTCTTATATTAAATGCACATTCCTATCCTGTGCTTCCTCTTACCTCCTTTACCTTTCTTTATTTCCCTCACCATGTCTCTCTCTCTCTCTTTGACCTCCATTGCTTTCTTTCCCTCACCCTCCCTCCCTCACTTCTCCACACCTGCTGCGTCTAACCACCACCATTCACCTCCAGGGGCTGCCCTCCAATGACCCAATACATGTGCTGGTGAGGGTGTATGTGATCCGAGCGTGTGACCTGCACCCCATGGACCTCAATGGGAAGGCTGACCCATACATTGTGGTGCAGCTCGGAGGGAAGAAGGTGTCAGATAAGGAGAACTATATATCTAAGCAGCTTAATCCAGTGTTTGGCAAGTAAGTGAAGCATGTGTGGCTTTGCTGTGCTGCCTTATATCAATCCCCTCACTTTGAAATGCAACACTTCACCACAAAGGCAAAGTTTTGAGTCTTTATAAGTATCCATAACAAAGAAGGGCATAAAAGAATAGATGTCAATAATTTTCAGCCAGTATAGTGTTTGGTGGTGGTGGTGGAACAAGAAATTATGTCTATGAATGGTTAGTGATCATGGAGAGATGTGGCAAATAGCAGTAAAAGAAAGGAAGTGTAGGGCATAATACATTTCTTTTTAATATTGTTTCCTCCATTGTATTTTCTCATGTATGTTTCTTATAATGATGATAAATACCACCTCTAAAGAACCTCATACCTTATAATGATGATAAGCAAGACACCTCTACAGAACCTCCTACCTTATAATGATGATAACTACCACCTCTATAGAACTTCATACCTTATAATGATGGTGATAACTAAGACACCTCTACAGAACTTCATACCTTATATACATTCCTCAGGTGCTTTGAGGTGGAGGCAACCTTCCCACAGGACTCCATGCTGACAGTGCAGGTGCTGGACTGGGACCTGGTGGGCTCTGATGACATGATCGGGGAAACAAAAATTGACCTGGAGAACCGATTCTACTCCCGCCACAGAGCCACCTGCGGCCTCCCCAGCAGATATGAGACGTGAGGACCAGGGCTGTATGTGAAAGAAAAGGAATAGAGAGGAATGAATAAAAAATCATAAAAATAAGTAAATAGATAACTAAAGACACAAAAACAGGAGAACAAATAAATGCATGGCTGGGTGGAGATGACTGTGATCGTTTAAGAAAAAAAATTGAATGATACAGGAATTAATAAGAAAACATAAAAAAAGATATGAAAAGGAAAACAAATGAATAGATGGATGGCTGGATGCATGACTGGGTAGGAATGACTGTGGCTGTTTGTGGAATTGCCAGCTTGGTATATACATTTCTGTATTTATGATCACTTGAAGAATTATTTGTAACAGTATAACTTACATCTAGGACTGGGTACAATCAGTGGCGAGACCCCATGAAGCCAACACAAATCCTGGCGCGGCTGTGCAAGGAGGGGCGACTGGAGGGTCCCCACTATGGCCCTGGCAAGGTGAGGGTCGGCACCAAGACCTTCACTGTCCAGCACGAAGATGAACACGACCCAAACAGAGCAAAGTTTCTCGGTAGGTGAGGGACAGAGAGAGAGAGAGAGAGAGAGAGAGAGAGAGAGAGAGAGAGAGAGAGAGAGAGAGAGAGAGAGAGAGAGAGAGAGAGAGAGAGAATAATGAAGCCAAAGAAAGTCATGTTGTGTATTATTAATGAAAATGACTAAAAGAAAAATTATATGAAGTTTTGATTAAAATAAGTTAGCATGTGTGTGTGTGTGTGTGTATTTGTTCATACTTACATAACCATCAGTATGTATATGTATTTAGTCACATCTGTCCTGTTTCCATACTTACATATATACAGTACTTATTATTCTTTTGTCAGTGGATATCCATTCCTTTCGTTTATGACTTATTCCTTCAGGTCTCTCTCTTTTAACCATCACTTCTGCCAGCAGTGAGTGAGGAGCAGCTGGCACTGGCCGTCCTGCATCGGTGGGAGGAGGTGCCAAAGGTTGGGTGCCGCCTGGTGCCAGAGCATATTGAAACTCGCCCTCTCTACAACCTAGACAAGCCTGGCATTGAGCAGGCAAGTTGTGCTGGAAAGTGGGTTGATTTAGTCATGTGTGAGTGATTTGTACCCCATAAAAATTCACTCCTATTCTCAGCTTTAAAGATTTCTTGCTCATGTGAGGAATTCCTACCCATACTTAGCCAGTATCTCTTAATCTTTTCAGTACCATGCCACATTTTCATATTCATTCTGGTTACTATTTAGCAATTTTTTACAGCTTCAGAAACTTATGTCGGGATTAAAATAGTAAAGACTCTAGCCATTAATCTTTTAACATCCATAGATCCTTCCTAATGCAAATAAAATTGTCTAATTATATCCAAAAATCATGATAAAAATGCATCTCTGTGCTGAAGGGTCTCTCTGTGATGTGCAGGGCAAGCTGGAGATGTGGGTGGACATGTTTCCGATGGACATGCCGCTGCCTGGGCCACCCTTGACGTGACGCCCCGCAAGCCCAAGAGTTACGAGCTGCGCATCATTATCTGGAACACTGATGACGTGGTGCTGGAGGATGATGCCTTCTTCACCGGGGAGAAGATGTCTGATATCTACGTGAAGGGGTGAGGGTCATATGAGGGAGAGAGGGGCAGGACAGATGAGGATAATGGTGTTAGTCTACAGCTTTGAGGAGAGGGAGGGGGATGTGTGAGATGGAAGGAGAAGGATGCTGAGAGGAGAAAGGAAGAAAGGGAAAAGGAAATGGGGAAGAAAAATTGATTGCTGATCATGTGTCTGTAATCACCTAGAAATGCTCATTTGATCCTATCTTTTTATCTGTATTCATTCAATTTCTTTCTAGATATGTGTACACTGCCCCACCATAACAACATCTTTGTGTGTGTGTAATTCACCTCGGTCACCTGCTGGTCACCCAGCCAGTCTTCCCCATTATGGAGCGAGCTCAGAGCTCATAGACCGATCTTCGGGTAGGACTGAGACCACAACACACTCCACACACCGGGAAAGCGAGGCCACAACCCCTTGAGTTACATCCCATACCTATTTACTGCTAGGTGAACGGGGCCTACACATTAAGAGGCTTGCCCATTTGCCTCGCCGCGCCGGGATTCGAACCCAGCTCTCTCGATTGTGTGTGTGTGTAGATGACTTTGCTCTTCATTCATGCTGACAAGCATAGCTCTTTTCTCATCACTCCTTCTGCCTCTCCCTCCTACAGGTGGCTTAAGGGGCCTGAGGACACCCAGTGCACTGACATCCACTACCGCTCTCTCACCGGGGAGGGGAACTTCAACTGGAGGTTTGTGTTTCCCTTTGAGTACCTGGTGGCGGAGGAGAAGATCGTCATCAGTCGCAAGGAGTCACTCTTCTCCTGGGATGAGACGGAATGCAAGATTCCAGCCAGGCTGGAGCTGCAGGTGAGGGTGACTAGATGGAGTTTGGTGTGTGGCTTTGTTTAGAAAGCAATGACAGAAACGTCTTGCAAAACTGTACTGAACAATAGGGCTAAAACATAAAACATACACACTCACCACCACCATTACCCAGATCACTCTTCACCACTACCACCATCACCACTCACCACCATCCTGCAGGTGTGGGACGCTGACCACTTCTCTGCGGATGACTTCCTGGGAGCAATCACGCTGGACCTGAACCGGTTCCCCCGCGGGGCCAAGAGCTCCAAGCTGTGCACCCTCAACATGTTGAAGACAGACGGCTCGGTGCCCATGGTCAACATTTTCAAGCAGCGGCGAGTCAAAGGCTGGTGGCCTTTCTATATCAAGAAGGAGAATGAGGAGATGGAGCTGACGGTAAGAAATATTCTTGTTGCCTCTCTTAATATGTACTCATTAGAGTATATGTTTATAAATAAATAAGTGTCAATAAATATTGTTTGAAAAAAAAAAACATTAAAAAATGATAAATGCAAAATACAAATTTATACTTATTTTTACATTGCAACTTCCTTTTATTTATAAAAAAAAAAAATGAATCACAGAATCTCATTGAATTTCAACAGTACTTTTATTTCAGGTATTAATAAAAGAATTAATATATATTTTTTGTAATGTATTTGGTGTATTTCATTATGTATTCTCATCTTGTATTAAGATGGTGTTTAGGTGTGTGTGTATGTGTGTGTGTTGCAGGGGAAAGTGGAAGCAGAGATTCACCTGCTAACCAAGGAGGAGGCGGAGAAGAATCCAGCTGGCCTCGGACGCAATGAACCTGACCCTCTGGAGAAACCTAAGTATGTGTATGTGTGAGTGTATTTACCTAGTTGTATTTACCTAGTTGTAGTTTTACAGGGCCTGGGCTTTACGCTCGTGTGGCCCTGTCTCCATATCTACACTTATCCAATTTTTCTTTAGAACTATGCACACTCATTGCTGACACCACTTCTTCACTCAAACTGTTCCAAGTCTCAACACATCTTTGCGGGAAACTATATTTTTTAACGTGTGTGTGTGTGTGTATGTGTGTGTGTATTTACCTATTTGTGATTACAGGTCCCGAGCTGTAGCTCTTTATGTCCCATCTCTTTGTTCACACTTGTCCAATTTTTCCTTCATTTGACTGACACTCGCCGCACACACCACATCCATGCTCAGTTTGTTCCATGCATCAATGCTCCGGTACGGGAAGCTATACTTCTTGATGTCGCTCATGCAGGAATCTTTCAGTATTTTCTTTGGGTGTCCTCTTAGGTAATTACTGGATGCCATCGTGATCAGGTCCTCCCTATCCAATATGTCCACTCCATGTACTATTTTGAACATTGTTATCATATACCCTCTGACTTTTCTTTCTTCCAACCTACTTAATTCCAGCCTATTTAACCTCTCCTCATACAGTACCTCCTTAAAGTCCTTAAAGTGTGTGTGTGTGTGTGTGTGTGTGTGTGTGTGTGTGTGTGTGTGCTCATATTTTCATAGCTTTTAATATCGAACTTAGCTTTGGATCCATATATATTTTTCTATATTCACTATCTCCTTATCAACTCTGTTCCATGTATTAATACTTCTACATGGGAAACTATACTTACTGACATCTACAAACACTCTTCTTCAGCATCTTTCCATATCCAGTAGTATTTTATGTATGGCAAACCAAGTCACTCAGATCCACCTCCTTCATCTTCTCATGTACTGTGTGTGAATGTAATATGGTAATATGAGATAAAGCTACACAGCCAAATGAAAAAATATTAATAAAAAAAAAGTTTGAACATTATTAGCACCAGATAGACACCAAAAGTTCCCTGAATCCTTTGCTTAACTAATGGGTAATTGTCAAAGTTCAAAGTTTTGTTTATTTTGCTTTACTTCCCATAACATTACACTCCTGTCCTATCCTGCTATGCATCCACACTACTCATATCCACTCTTGCTCTCTCTCCCAACAGCCGACCAGATGCCTCCTTCATGTGGTTCCTCAATCCACTGAAGAGCATCCGTTACATCATTTGGCATAATTACAAGTGGGCCATTCTGAAGCTACTTGCCTTCCTCGCTCTCACCATCTTCTTTGTCCTCTTCTTCTATTCTGTGCCTGGCTTCACTGTCAAGAAGATCCTTGGCGCATAACACAGCAGGAGGAGGAACAGGAGGAGCAGAGAGTGTTGGAGAGGTAAAAGTAATAGCAAGAGGGGAAAAGAAGTGATGAATGTTAGAAATAGAAGAAAAAGGAGAGAAATTGATAAAACAATGAGGAGGAGAAGGAGGAGAGGATAGACAAAAATAAGTAGAGAAGTAGAAAAATGAACATTAAGAATAGAAGTACCTAATAGGAAAGAAAGTGACAATAAGATGAGGAGGAGGAGGAGATAGATAGAAATAAATAGAGAAGTAGAAAAAAGATGAACATCAGAGGGAGAAAATATAAGTAATAAAGTTGGAGGAGAAGGAAAGGATAAGTAATAAAGTTGGAGGAGAAGGAAAGGATACAGACAAGAATAAATGCAGGAGTAGAAATAGAAGTGATGAACACTACGAGAAGAGAGAGCTAGAGAGATGATGGATGAAAATGGCAGAAAGAGAAGAATGATGAGACTAAAAAGATGAGAATGATGAGACTGTGTGATAAATAAAAAAGAAAAGAAGTGGGTGATAATAAAAGTGATCATGAGAGTTGGAAGAAGAGTGGTAAAGAAAGACTGAAAATGGAATGAAGGACCGACAAAACACTGACGGGAGGAGAATGTGATGATGAAAACAACAGCAACAGACTGTGATCAGTATAGAGTAGAGTGAAATGAGAATGGAAAGTCGATAAAAAGAAAGACATATAAATAAGAAGAGATATATGAAAGAACTTATCAAAAAGAAAAAGGGAAAAAAAGTATACTGAAAGAAGGAAAACAAGAAGAAATATGAATATGATTAGAAACTCATATTAAAGAACAGATAAAAAAAAAAAAACCACTAGAAATAAGTTATAAGTGGAAAGAAAAGGGAGTGTAATGTAGAGAGAGGATTATAACAAAGCTAGTACATATCTCACCATTACTAGGTCATATAATTTCAGTAACTAGCAATTCCACAAAATATAGCGTGCTAGTATTATTGGCATGTAAGTTGGTATTGCTTGGCTAAGGTTACTACTAGCTACTGTCCATGGGAACTTAAAAGATTGCTAGCTGGTTTCTGCTGGCAAGAAGACTGCTGGCTATACTTTCTGTTAGCTGAAAATTCTCTCTTTATACTTTACAACTGACTGTGTGATTTCCAACTTAGTATTTAAATTAATTATAAAAAAAGTATACCTACACATTTCCAATTTTTAAGGCTTCACATACTATGCACAAATAATTAAGGAAATTGTCACAAAACATTCTCTCTCCTGCACTTAATTACATACAACACACTCCTGTTCTTGTTATAGCCTCTCTTACTCCTGTGCAAGCTGTGTATGGAACCAAAATGATAAATTGATTACTATCGTATGTGATAATAAACCCAGTATCTTAAGATCTTAAGGTAGTGAGTGTACAGTATAAACTTTTTAATCACACAGTAATCTACATTAGCCTCATTATATAGTAACTTAACAATTGCAAGAAAGTATTCCATTTAACTATTTATATGATATTTTACACACTAAGGAATTTTAATCATATCCTATGTATATATTTATATATATATAGGTATACTATTATTATACACACAACTATACACACATATATTGAAAGGGTAAAATTAATATGTATAGGTAATTAATTTGTTATATGTATACAGTGGCTGAGCAATGTTATATATACTGTATGAGTTACTGTATATCTCAGCTTATACGGCAACATTTTCAGTCCATTAAAAGTCTTAAAGTTAAGTGTTGTTTTTGTGCCGAGGGTGAAATGCAAGCCTGTCACTTACTGAACACAACAACACTAGCTGTAACTTAAAATTCATGGCTCACCTCATAAGACCTGTCACCTTGTAAGCCTAGATATACTGTATGGTGATTTTATACTAATACAGCAAACTCTTGATATAGCAAATAATGGATGTAAGTAATGCTTTAAACATTTCAGGAGCATTATCTATCTATAATTCTATATCACAGGTTGGCAATCCCTCACAGGCTGACCCACACAAAACACCACATAATCATACACACTTTCACACTCTTAGTCTCATCAGTTCCCAAGTAGAAAGAGATTCATAGATCACCCTACTACATCATCAGACCCTAAGAGCTTCAAATATAACCGTTGCATACTGAAAGAATTATCACTACACTTAACAAACTCATACAATGGAATGATCAGTGTGTATATATATTACTGAACAGATCGTGTTATTTCTTTCTATATACTAAGCTGCCAGTTACACACAAAACACCACACATATCCCTCACACTCTTAACCCTGCAAGCCCCTGGTGGAAAGGAATCATCTTATGGATAACCCTATCATACCCAGGAGCTCTTTTTATTATGACCTGAAATGGCTTATAATGGCCATCAGGTAGAGTAAATGTTTCTTTTTTCTTTTCCTATATCATTTAACATCTTTCTTTTTCCCATCACAGCAGGGTTATAAGTATCATGACTCTCCAAGCTCCTCATTCACTCCTAACAAGTCCTTATTTGGATACAATAGACTGTACTTCAAAATAGTTCATTATATAAAGTTTACTGTACATATCCTCACAGCTACTACCCAGACAGTGTTAGAATAAGCCTGTGTTTATATTACCATCATTATTCTTTATTATACATAGGAGTGTAGTGAGGCAGGTTGATAAGCAAGGACCAATATTTCATCGTTACCTTCTGATGTATATTTCTCACTTACTTCACTGCACATAAACTTGCAGTACTTGATTATGGTGTAGTCACAACTCCTAGTTCACATTGTCTCATGAGCTGTTGTGATACGTTCCTAGACAAGGACATATGAATTGACAAATATATATTTTTAGGATATTTTTTCCCCCTCCTGGGTATTTTTCCCATCTGTATATGTATTTTCTTCATGTCTCTCACGTGGACACATAAGACTCTTGTACTTCTTTTCCCCCCTTCCAAATATCTCTCCTGGGTATTCTTTCTTCCTAATTTGTTTTTGTTTCACATTCCTTCCTAGACATTCCCCATTTAAAACATTTTCCCTATGGACATTTTTTTCCATGGTCCTACTCCTTTTATAAGTTCTCCTTTTCATTTATGTATTGCAGTTTCTTCCTATTCCTTTTTATTTTGAACGCATTTTCTATCTTTTTTTTAACTTTACTTATTTTACCTAACCTATCCTAACCTATATTCAGCCTAACTAAACTTAAACTATTTACTTAACCATTCTCACACACACACACACACAGAGAGAGAGAGAGAGAGAGAGAGAGAGAGAGAGAGAGAGATGAAAATGTTAAAAGGAAAAATATGACCCATCTCCAAGTAATTCTCACTGTTGCTCCTTCCCTTGCCTGTACTGCGTCATTTCACGTTATACTG
>NC_059276.1:5242775-5245275 GCF_017591435.1 Portunus trituberculatus
CACCACTGAAAACAAGTGATAAGTGATTTCCCATTAGTGTTTTATTTACATCGTCATTACTCTCACATGATGTAACCTGAGATTCTTGTTGCTGGAATATTACTTTTTGAACAGATTTTTTTACCCTTTGTTTTGACAATTCGACAAGTTTCATACAATTGCAAACCTTAATCACAGGTGGCTCTGAGGTTTGCGTGGAGGTTGAGTATACACTTCCTTCATTGATGTGCAGGGAAGAGTTGGCTTGTGGTTGCAAAAAATGAAGATGAGTTTAGATTGAGTTGCAGTATAGGAGAACTCGTATGATAGTTTAGAATTATGCAATCGATAAGGAAGTGGATAGGGAACATGTGCGGCAAGAGAGAGAGAGAGAGAGAGAGAGAGAGAGAGAGAGAGAGAGAGAGAGAGAAGGTGCCGCGAGACTGACAACCACTCTGCTGCGTAATGCTTAAATCATGTACCATAATTACTCATAGTCACACACTCTGAATTGTAAAGTAACCCAATGTTGATTTATCTTACACTTTCATAACGATACATGGCTACTATGAGAGAGAGAGAGAGAGAGAGAGAGAGAGAGAGAGAGAGAGTTATTTTATTCTTTTTTTATCTCCTTTTCTTATTTTCTTTTTACTCGCTGTTTCTTTCCATTCAAATCCGTCTTGTTTTAAATTTTCTCTCTCTCTCTCTCTCTCTCTCTCTCTCTCTCTCTCTCTCTCTCTCTCTCTCTCTCTCTCTCTCTCTCTCCTTCCGTCAATTCTCCTTGTTCTCCATTGTATTGCGTTCTCTCTCTCTCTCTCTCTCTCTCTCTCTCTCTCTCTCTCTCTCTCTCTCTCACACACGCAGGTCATAACTGTCACGTATTTTAACTCCCACACATTATTATTATTATTATTATTATTATTATTATTATTATTATTATTAGGTATTATTTATTGTTAGTTATTTTACTACTACTACTTTTAAAGAGGTGGGAAGAGTACGTTGACGAACTGTATGGAGGTACGAGAGGAGAGAGACCAGAGTTTGGGGAAATCGAACCAGGGCCTTTGATACTGAAATGTGAAGTGGAGAAGGCTGTGAGGGGGATGAAATGGAGGAAGACAGAGGGGAGTGATGGCGTGGTGGTTGAGATGGTGGAGGCTGCTGGGGATTTTGCTATAGAGATCACAGAATTAGCAAATATAATATATGAAACAGGTATTATACCTAAGAGAATGGAGGAGTGTGAATTCATTGTTATACCGAAAAGGGAAGGAACAGTAGAGTGTGGTAAGCATCGGACAATAAGTATTATGAGTCAGGTAGCGAAGATCGTACTAAGATGAGAGGTTGAGGAGAAAAGTAGAGGAAACGGTGGACATAGCGTAGTTAGGTTTTAGAAAAGGTAAAGGAACTCGGAACGCAATCTTTGTATTACGAACAATTATAGAGAGAGCCATAGAGAAACAGAAAGACCTATTTATGTGTTTTGTAGATTTTGAAAAGGCTTTTGATATGATACGGCACGAGGTATTGGTGGAGAGGCTGCGAAGGTTGGGTGTCGATAATGCTGATATAAGGATAATGACAAATCTGTACTAGGGGCAGAGAGCTGTGGTGAGAATTGGAGATGATAAAAGTGATTGGATTAAAATAGAAAGAGGAGTGAGACAGGGATGTGTGTTGTCACCAGACTTGTTCTCACTCTATACACAGGCTGTCATGGACGAAATGACCGATCTGGAAGGCATTAAGGTGGGAGGAATGAATATAAACAACATTAGATATGCTGATGATACAGTGTTGATTGCAGACACTGAGGAAAAGTTACAAAGATTGGTGGATCGATTGGATGTGGAATGTAGAGGAGTTGGATTGAGGATTAACATCGGTAAAACAGAGGTGATGGGAGTGAACAAGAAAAAGGATCAATTAAGAGTGAATGTGAGAATAGGTGCTCAAGCAGTGAAGCAAGTTCAATCATTTAGATATTTGGGAAGTTTGGTGGAAGAAGATGGTAGATGTGATGCAGAAATAAGATCAAGAATTGGAATGGCAAAAGCTAACTTTGGGCAAATGAGAGGGATACTAACAAACCGGTTAAGAATCTTAAAGTGTTACATATGGTCAGTACTATTATACGGTTGTGAAACTTGGACCAGTAGTAGAGAAGTAAAGAAGAGGCTGGAGGCAACAGAGATGTGGTTCATTAGAAGAATGATGAGGATCCCGTGGGTGGCAAGGAGAACAAATCAGGAGGTATTGCAGATGGCCGGCACGACAAGGGAGTTAATGAGTACAGTGAGAAGAAGACAGCTCGGGTATCTTGGGTATGTTTTGAGAGGGGATGGCCTAGAGAGAGACTGCCTCTTGGGGATGATCGAGGGAAGAAGAGCGAGAGGAAGACAGAGGATGAAATATATGGATGCAATCAAGATGGTGGGAAGAGAGAGGATGGAGGAAGTGGTGGAATTGGCTGGGAACAGAAGAATCTGGCACTCCATTGTCGCCAACGTCA
>NC_059276.1:5257775-5307775 GCF_017591435.1 Portunus trituberculatus
GTGTCCTTGAATCTGAACACAAGCAGTAAGTGAATGAAGCAAATACGCAATGGTAATGTAAAGAGATTCGCATAAAGTCTTGGTAACCGTAAATTTGATCCTGAATTGAAGGGTAACTTGAATATATATCACAGAAAATGAGCGTCAATGGCAGTCACATGAATAGAAATAATGATAAACACGCTGCAAGGTTACATATCCCATCATTTAGTGTCGGTATCGGCCGTCAGGAGGCAGCACCATCGCTTATCTACTCTTAAAGCTTGATGATAGAGGGCAGTGAAGGCCATTAGTGTTAAAATCGATGGTAAGATGGCACTACGTTCTCCTCACTAGTTCTACAGCTTAGCAACAGAGGGCAGTGTCGCAATCCTAAACCTTTGAAAGCTGATAGAGGGCAGGGAAGGCCATTAGTGTAGAAATCGATTGTAAGATGGCAGTACATTTTCCTCAATACTTCTAAAGCTTACCAGTGTCGCCATCCGAAGCCCACACAACACCTGTAGCTGCCGGGAACACCTCTCCGATAATTAAATGTACTCTTCCTTGTACTGGCGATGAGTTGCCGTAGTGGGACCTGCTTTCCTTAATGGCCTCAGCTCATCGCATTACCGGCTGTCATTCATTATTCATATTGTTCATTACCGCTTATTCATTATTGTACAAAGCCTTCATTGACGGTCTTCGCGTCTCCCCTCTGTTTGGAGAGAGAGAGAGAGAGAGAGAGAGAGAGAGAGAGAGAGAGAGAGAGAGAGAGATGATGAACTGAAGAGAGCATAGTCCAAAATACTTAGAATATGCACGTCACACATCACATTAATGAAATAAGGGAAGCTGCAAGAAGCCATGAAACCAAAACACGTTGAAGTCACCATGAGACGAACCTACTTAGTCCCACTTAACCCTTTCAGTACCAGGACGTATTTTCATATTTATTCTAATTATTTGGCGATTTTACACAGCTTCAGAAACTCGTATGGAGGATTAGAATAGTGAACCCTCTGTCCATTAATTTTTAACCTCCATAGACGCTTCCTAATGTAAATAAAATTGTCTAATCATACCCAAAACTGAAGGTAAAAATGCATCCCAGTCCTGAAGGGGTTAACTCAGTCTGTAATTCTTTAATTCTTTTACTTCAATGTGCAACGTAACAGAACCACAAGTAGATAAAGAATACATAGATTTTAGGTAGAGTATAATATTAGTAAGTGGCTGTAAGACGAGAAATACCTGAGTGGTGAGTGATTAAGGAAATGTATGCTAAATAATGAAAAGGTTAAGGTCGAGTTAGATTATGTTAAGTTAGCTTAGGTTAGGATGGGCCAGTTCCCTTATGACTGACTCGCCTCACAACCTGCCGAACCTTTTAACTTCTGCTTTTCTCTCACAGGGCACCAAGACGGATTGCGAGGGAGGGGACGCCAAGAATGCCAGCCCGCCAGACACCAACGCTGATGTCTGCTTCATGGTAGAAAGTCCTTACAGGGTGCTCAAGGTGAGAGAGAGAGAGAGAGAGAGAGAGAGAGAGAGAGAGAGAGAGAGAGAGAGAGAGAGAGAGAGAGAGAGAGAATATATATGTTGGGTAAAAAACTGATATAGGATGTTAAATCTCTCTTTACTCCTTTATCTCCTCCTCCTCCTCCTCCTCCTCCTCCTCCTCCTCCTCCTCCTCCTCCTCCTCCTCCTACAGGTGGCCGCCAAGGGGGATGTGGAGCAGCTGAGGAAGATTTGCCTAGATGATCCCACCAAACTAACCCTGAAAGACCGACGAGGATGGACGGTTGCTCACCACGCCGCCGCCCACGACCGCCCGCACGCCCTCGTCTTCCTTCACAACCAAGGCGCCGGTCAGTGGGCAACGGGAAGGAAGAGAGGCACTAGGGAAGTTAAAAGATGAGCGAGTTACGTTGGGTATCGAGTGTGTTTTAATAAGAGGTGAAAAGAAAATGGTTTGAATAGAAAAGTGTTCGTAGATGGAAGGGAGAGGAGCCACAGAGGAACGTAGAGAAAGAGGAAGTGTTAGTTAGTACGTGGAATTGAAGGGAGGAGCACAAGAGAACAGAAAGGAACAGCGAATAATAGAGTTTGTGTGTGTGTGTGTGTGTGTGTGTGTGTTAAGTATGGGAGGTGGAGAGGGAAGGGGCTGAGGGGAGAAAGAGAGGAGGGAAGAGATTGTTTGCGGACTGTTTTTGTGGAGAGAGAGAGAGAGAGAGAGATATCCGATGACAGTAAAACCTCTCTCTCTCTCTCTCTCTCTCTGGACACATTGCAGGACCCCTTCATAGCACCAGGACCACTCCAAATGCACAATGACGTACTATCCACGCAATTCACTGGAAAATCGCGTTGTCTCGCCTATGGAACACACGTACGGCTTTTATGATGAAAGACAAACCTAAATTATTATTGACAAAACGAGTGGCGAGGCTTCAGGAACCATAGGCATTCACAATTCAAGGAGTGTGTTTATTATTAATGTTCCTCCTTCGAAAGTACAGAATAGCGATCGACGTTTCTATTGGTTGAGTTACTTCAGTCTTCTTGATGGTGATTGGCTGAGTGTGACGCCGCCTTTGCTGATTGGTTTGTGTTTGCCCAGTGGTTCAGGTTGAGGTGTTTGTTAATTGGCGGCGTGCATGACAGGATACAGAGAAAGAGAGAGAGAGAGAGAGAGAGAGAGAGAGAGAGAGTTAGCGTATTATCATTATTATTATTATTGTTATTGTTATTATTATTATTATTATTATTATTATTATTATTATTATTATTATTATTATTATTATTATTATTACTGCTGCTGCTACTACTACTACTGCTACTGCTACTACTACTGCTACTACTACTGCTACTGCTGCTGCTGCTGCTGCTGCTACTGCTACTGCACTACTACTGATGCTGCTGCTGCTGCTACTACTGCTACTACTACTGCTACTGCTGCTGCTGCTGCTGCTGCTGCTACTACTACTACTACTGATGCTGCTGCTGCTGCTGCTACTGCTACTGCTACTACTACTACTGCTGCTACTACTACTACTACTACTACTACTACTACTACTACTACTACTACTACTACAAGAAAGCAACAACTAGCTACTTTTACTGCTGCTACTATGACTTGTTGTTGTTGCTGTTGCTACTGTTGTTGCCACTCTCAATATTCCCTAACCACCACCACCACCACCACCACCACCACCTCATGTCACCGTGTTGGTTGAAGACAAACACTTGCTGAAGAGAAAACAAACAAGTAAACAAACACCTGAGTGATGTCTAGAAAAGTAACAAAAGAACAAATACAAATCTTTTATAATAATGAAATAAGGGAAGTGGTGTATGTGTGTGTGTGTGTGTGTGTGTGTGTGTGTGTGTGTGTGTGTGTGTGTGTAGTAATTTGTCTTTCATGCTATTAAGTGGTTTTTCTTTCTCATCTTGATTTTGTTTTCTTTTTTCTTGTTTGTCACGCTTCTTGTATGTTTTTTTCCTTTATCGTTCGTACCCTCGACCTTTCTTTCTTTTTTTTCACCACCTCTTTCATTCGTCGTTCTTTTTTTAATATTTGTTCTTCACACTTTAACCTTTTTCAATCTATAACTATAAGACTATTTTTCAACCAGTATTATCAAACATTTGTTCTTTCTTTCTTATCCCTCTCCTCGCCCTTCCCTCCTTTCAGTCTTCAATATTCTCTTATTCATCAACACTAACTTTCCATTCTTTACTTATTTCTGTTTTTTTTCTGCTTTTTCCCCGCACTGATCACTTACCACTTCCCTGCCTCTCCTTCCCTCCCAAAACTCCTCTTTAGCTGCTTTTCTTACTTTTCTTCACTAGTGTACTTACATAAGTGTCCATGACTAAGCTTATAAATTTGTATATACTTGAAAATAATAATAGTATTACTAGTTAAAATGTAATATTTATGCTGGTAATATTAGAATGATGTAATGATGGTAATAGTAATAATACGAATAATAATAATAATGATCAAAATAATATTAACCACTGCACTTATAGTAATGATTGTGATAGTTACAACGATAGTAGTATAACATACTAATGGCTCCCAATTAAATCATTGGTGATGTATATTTTAAGTCTATTACAGTCCATGAGCAGCCCCATTAGGCAGGTCTGATAAGTCTTCACACACACACACACACACACACACACACACACACACACACACACACACACACACACACACACACACTCGATTCACAATCGAGAGGGCCGGGTTCGAGTTCCGGCGCGGCGAGGCAAATGAAGAATGTGTGCCCCTGTTCACCTAGCAGTAGAAGTACGGGATGTAACTCGAGAGTCTTAGATCGGTCTAGAGCTCTGAGCTCGCTCCGTAATGGGGAAGACTATGACGTAGACGTAGATTGTTTTGTGGCTTTGTAATGTAACGTGTCCCGGCGTACAGTGGTCCTGGAAGGCACGGCGGCGGAACGTAATGCTGTACAGTATCATTATGTATAAAATGTTTTACTAAGCTTGGTACAGCATTACGTTCCACCACCCTGCCCGGCTGGCCTCCTTCCCGTCTGTCCCTCTTCCCCTCCCTCCCCATGACACTCCCGCTTTTCCCTTCACTCGCCTTCCACCCCCTACCTCTCTCTCTCTCTCTCTCTCTGCACATAAGACATCCTGCATGTGCTGAGAGAGAGATAGAGAGAGAGGGAGGGGGATGAAGAAGGCATGAGAAGCATGGGGGAGAGTAAGAGAAACGGACAATGGCAGGTAAGCAGGCCAGCCGGGGTACGTCAGAGGCAAATACGTTAAAATCTTTACCCCCATTGTTAGTGATTTTTTATTTGAGGATGTAGCGAAGTGTTTGTGTTTTCAAACAATAGTTTATGATGGAAAAAGTGTGTAAGGCTCCTCATAAGGTAAATATATGGACGTTAAGAATTATTCGTAGCCGTGTTAATATTGTAAAAAGTCTTTTTTAGATATTTATTTTTTAATTCGGAGCTTTCCAAGGTTTTAATAAGCCTAAATAACTATTGTGATTCTTAAAAAAAAACTTAACGATTCTGTTGAATGAAATTAGTGGACATTAGAATTATTTTTAGTATGTCAAATTTCTAAAAGTTTATTTTTTATGTTTTTAGAAATATTTGTATTCCTCATTTTGGCAATATTTTTATATTTTAGGGAATTGTTTAGACTGATAAGTCAGAATTTTGATAGCAATTGTGTCCAACTGCCTCTTTGGAAATTCTTATTTTCAAAATGGTTCACGTAACGTATATACGTGACGTCATCAAGGGGGGAGCCCACCTGCTGGCACCTGCTGGCCCAAGACCAACACCCGGCTCCCGGCCTGAGGGGGCGGAGGTGTGTGTGTGTGTTTGTGTGTTTGGATAGTGTGTGTGTGTGTGTGTGTGTGTGTGTGTGTGTGTAGTGTGTGTTTGAGTAGTGTGTATTTCACTGTTTGATCTGCTGCAGTCTCTGACGAGACAGCCAGACGTTACCCTACGGAACGAACTCAGAGCTCATTATTTCCGATCTTCGGATAGGCCTAAGACCAGGCACACACCACACACCGGGACAACAAGGTCACAACTCCTTGATTTGCATCCCGTACCTACTCACTGCTAGGTGAACAGGGGCTACACGTGAAAGGAGACACACCCAAATATCTCCACCCGGCCGGGGAATCGAACCCCGGTCCTCTGCCTTGTGAAGCCAGCGCACTAACCACTGTGTGCGTGTGTGCGTGTGTATTTACCTAATTGTATTTACCTAATTGTAACATACGGGAAAAGAGCTATGCTCGTGTTGTCCCGTCTCCATATCTATTAATGTCCAGCTTTTTCTTAAAATCATGAATATTCCTTGCGTTGACCACTTCCACGTCTAAACTATTCCATGCTTCCACCCTTCTATGAGGAAGCTATATTTTTCACATCTCTCCTATAAGTGGCCATTTTAGTTTTTCCCATGCCCTCTCGACATTCTTCCATTCCACATACACAGATCTTCCCTATCCATTTTTCCATGCCAATCATCACTCTGTATATTGCTATCAGGTCTCCCCTTTCTCTTCTGTTTTCCAGGGTTGGAAGTTGCATTCTTTTCAGTCTGTCTTCATAAGTCAAATCTCTTAAGTCAGGCACCATTTTCGTTGCAGCCCTCTGTACTTTCTCTAGTTTCCTTATGTGTTTCTTTAAGTTCGGAGCCCACTGTATTGTTGCATATTCAAGCCTCGGTCTTATCATTGCAGTAATTATTTTCTTCATCATTTCTTCATCTAGAATATACGAACGCCACTCTTATGTTCCTCAATAAGTTCAATACTTCTCCAATTATTTTGTTTATATGTCTCTCTGGCGATAGGTCATTGGTAATTGTCACCCCAAGGTCTTTTTCTTCATGACTGGTTTTATGTCTTCATTTCCTATCTTGTACATACTCCTGATTCTTCTTTCACTCTTGCCAAACTCTATTTTCTTGCATTTTGTCGTGTTGAACTCCATTTGCCATGTACAGCTCCATTTCCATATTCTGTCCAAGTCTTCCTGGAGTAGTTCGCAATCTTTGTCACATCTCACTTTTCTTAACAATTTTGCATCGTCTGCAAATAGGCTCACATAACTGGACACCCCATCCACCATGTCATTTATGTAGACTGCGAACATTACTGGTGCCAACACTGATCCCTGTGGAACTCCACTCTCCACCAATCCCCATTCTGATGGTCTGTCCTTAATTATTGTTCTCATTTCTCTTCCTACCAAAAGTCTTCCATCCATTTTAGTAAACTGCCATGCACTCCTCCTACCATTTCAAGTTTCCAGATCAGTCTCTGGTGTGGTACCTTATCAAAGGCCTTTTTTAAATCCAGATATATTCCATCAGCCCAACCATCTCTTTCCTGTATTACATCTATCACCCTCGAATAGTAACATATCAGGTTTGTCGTGCATGAACGCCCTTTCTAAAACCAAATTGACACTCACAAAGTATGTCATTTTCTCCAAGAAGTCTGTCCATCTATTCTTCACCACCCTCTCACACATCTTAGCTACCACACTTGTAAGTGACACTGGTCTATAGTTCAATGGGTCTCTCTTGTTACCTGATTTATAGATTGGGACAATGTTAGCTCTTTTCCAGTCTTGGGGCACTACACCTTCCCTTAATGAGGCATCAATTACTTCACAAACTTTTTCTGCCAATTGCTCCCTGCATTCTCTTAAAATCCATCCTGATACCCCATCAGGTCCCACAGCTTTTCTCACTTCTAAACTCCCCATCATGTTCTTGATCTCCTCCACAGTTACTTGAAACTCCTTCATAATCCCTTTCTGTTCCATTACCAGTGGTTTGTCAAAAGCAGTCTCCTTTGTGAATACCTTCCGAAAGCATCCATTCATAGCCTCTGCCATTTCCTGGGATCTTCACTGCATACTCCATTTACTTCTAAACTTTCAATACTTTCTCTATTTTTGATGTTGTTGTTCACATGTCTGTAAAAAGCCTTGGTTGGTCTTTACATTTATCAATTATATCCTTTTCTTGTTTCTTTCTTTCTTCTCTTCTAATCAACACATATTCATTTCTTGCTCTTTTGTAACTTTCCCACTGCTTAATCCGTCTTTTCCTTCTCCACCTCTTCCATGCATCCTCTTTTCTTGTTCTAGCCTTTTCACATCTATCGTTAAACCAGTCCTGCTTTCCAACTTCTCTATGTTGTCTTATTGGTACAAATTTTTTCTCACCTTCTTTGTATATTTTTATAAATTCCTTCCACTTTTCATTTGCTCCCTTAGCACTCTTGAATTTCATCAATTTGTCTCTTGAAAGAATTTCTTTAGGTTTCCAAAATCTGTCTTGGCATAATTCCATCTTCCCACTTTATATTCTTCATTTCTTCTAGATTTCTCTTCGTCTATCACCTTGAACTCCAAAACTGCATGATCACTCTTTGCTAAAGGGCACTCCACCCTCATCTCCTCAATGACCATTGGCTCTGTACTAAAGACCAAGTCCAGTCTTGACGATGCTCCCTCTCCTCCAAACCTAGTATCTTCTTTGACCCACTGAGTTAACACATTTTCCATTGCCAGTGTCAATAGTGTATTTCCCCATGTTGTCTCTGATCCTTCCATTGACCAGTCCTCCCAACACACCTCTTTACAATTAAAATCTCCCATCATTATAGTTCGTTCACAGCCACCCAACATTTCTTCCAGACATGTTCCTGTATCACTTATCATTTCTTCATATTCCTGTACTGACCATGCATTTGTCTTAGGTGGTACGTACACCACTATGTAGTGCCTCTTTTTTGTGTGTGTGCGTGTGTGTGTGTATGTCTTTCCTCATTAATGGAGGACCCCACCGGCTGGACCCCACCAAACTGACATCCTGCTCCCAGCTGGAGTGTGTGTGTGTGTGTGTGTGTGTTTGATGCACACACACACAAAGAGGAGGATGGTGGAGGAGATGACATGGTGATGCTCTGATCATGAGGGAGGGACAGAGCATGGATCAGGAGGGAAAGGTCAAGTGGGTGGAGCCTGAAGGCTTAGTTTTTGAGGTGGTTGAACTGATCAAAGGAAAACTGAAGCTGCCTTCTGGTGTGGAGCTACCAGATAAAAATTATATGGTCAGAATTAGCAAGGAGTCAAGTGATGGCGTCTGTACCAATATCACGTCTCCTTGATCAGATCAGTTCTTTCTTTCCTTGATTTTCCTTACTCCTCACCACTTTTCATCCTTACCAGACCCTTCCTTGAACTTTTTTTATTTTTTATCTTTTAAATGGTATAAGAGGTCTCGTTGATCTTTTCTCTTGCTTCTCTTCTTTACTTGTCACCTTTCAGTAACAGTCACTGCCTTCCCCCTTTTTTTCCCCCTTTCTAACATGAACACTATGCGATCCTCTCTTCTTTGCTGTCTTTCATTCAATATGTGTCACTATTACCATGTTCCTCTCATACAGACTTGGAGGCAAAGGATGACAATGGTGACACTCCCTTTCATGTGGCAGTCCTCAAGGAAGCTTTGGAGGCTTTGGACACTCTGCTCGACTGGTAAGACTATTAGACTCATTCTTAAACTCTTAGCTCTGCCATGCTTTGTTTTTAAAAGGCCACAGAGATGATTGTCTGTATATTCAAGAGTTTCTCCTTTAAGTGATATAGAAATCTAGTTAATCTGTGACTTGGAACTTAAAAATGCCCTTTAAAGCTATGTAACTTCAATTAGAGTACAGTAATTGATAAATTGTAGATGAAAGTAAGCAATAATGTACTTGTGTATTAGGTTAGATATGGTTAATTTATATTTGTTAGCTGAGGGAGATGAGTGTGTGTCAGTATGTATTAATGCTGCTATTTGGCCTTCCTTGCCATGATAGTGGAGTCAACACCAGCATCACTAACTTGCAAGGAGATGCACCCATTCATGCAGCTGTTAACAACAACAAGGTGAGGCATTCCTTGTCAGTCACAGACCTTTCTTTCCTCATGTCTGTAGTGCCTGTGTGTCTTATTTGCACCTGTTGTTTGTGACTTTTGTTGATCACATATTTAAAGTATTTGTTTATAACCTTAATAGATGCATCATGTTTACTTCTCTTCTGTAAGTGTGTTGTCTTCACTTTTTGCTTATTTATTTCATTATCCGTGTCAAAGTAAAGGACAAAACTAATACCACTATTTATTGCTGTTATTTCATGTATTACTGTCAATACTGCTACTACCATTACCACCAGTAGCACTACCACCACTACTTCCAGACAGGCGTGGTGGATCTCCTGACACGGCGTCACCAACACGTGGATATATTCCAGAAAGACTCCAGAGGCCGAACACCCCTCCACCTTGCAGCACACTATGACTTCGCCCAGTGTGCCAAGGCCATGGTGTGTGGTAGCTGAGATGTGTTTACCCTTTGTAGTGTGATGAGTGATCTATATGTATCTCCTGCAGCCACAATCTAGACCCTATACATATCTCCAGAGTCTGAACTGTATCTATTTATTCTTGCTTTTTCTTTTTTTATGTAAGAGAGGAAAGCTGGCCAAGTAAAGGAGAAAACTAATACCACTATTTCTGTTGTTTGAAATTAAAAAAGGCTCATTTAGTTGCCAGTTTCCTTGCAGGTTCGAAAGTGTTTTTTATGCAAAAGAAAAGATAAATATCTTGAAGTCTCCCTCTTAAATAGGATGCTTGATTATATCATCTCTTCAATGTGCATGTGTGTGTGTGTGTGTGTGTGTGTGTGTTTGATTTATCCAGTTGCGTTAATCTATTTATTTTTTAACAAACGTGATTTATGTTGCTATGATTTTCTCCTTCACCATAATCCTCTATTACTCACTGTTTCACTCACTCCCTCTGCTTAACAAAACACATGAATGAAATCTGTGAGGGAATAATTGTTTCATTCCCTTAACAAGATGAGAATTGTTAGAAAAATAATGCATGCCTCTTTATAGAAGTCATCATGTTGGAGTTATTGAAAATGACTAAAACAACCTTATCACTGCAGCCTCCCCTTACTGACTGAGTCCCTCTCAATCCTTTCACTAGAGATCAAACTTGTGAGGAAAAGAATATACATACTATATACCTAAATCATAAGGTTGTAGTTATTGAAAATTTACTAAAACATTATCACTACTAAAACCTTTCTTTCACCACAATCTTCCTTTACTGACTGCCTCGATCCCTCTCAAGAGATCAAACTTGTGAGAGAAAGAATATACATACTACCTAAATCCCGATGTTTTAGTTATTGAAAATTTACTAAAACATCCTTATCACTACTAAAACCTCTTTCACCACAACCTTCCTTTACTGACTGCCTCCCTCTCTCTTCTTCACTTACAGTTGGAGAGCCCAGGCTTCACCAGGTGTCCAAATGAAGCATGCAATTATGGCTACCATCCCATCCACCTGGCAGCGCGCAATGCCTCCATAGGGGTGCTGGAGGCGCTACTCAAATTTGCCGACAGTCGAGGATGTATCAGGGAGAGGATGATCACAATACCTGACCTGGAGGGGAATGTACCACTGCACCTGGCTGTTCATGGGGGGGAAATCAAGGTGAGATCGGGGTGTGTGTGTGTGTGTGTGTGAGGGTGGGTGGGTGGGTGTGTGGTTTTGTTTTATCTAATTATTTTCCTTCCACTTTTCATAAATTTAGTGAATAACATAAAAGATTAGTCTTATCATGGAATATTTTCTCATCTGTTCTTCTGTTCCTTGTTCTTATCCTCCTCCTTTTCCTCCTTTTCCTCATCCTCTTCGTTTTCTTTTTTGTATCTTTACTTCCCCTTCTTCTTTTACATGACCACCACAAATCTTATTGCCCTCCTCCTCCTCCTCCTCCTCCTCTTTCTTCTCTTCCTGCCAGTCTACGGTAGGTGGGGAGAATTCTTTGTCTTTACTACTCCATGTGTCTTAATTTGGTTGAAATACTACATTGTGTTCCATAAACAATTGCAAGAACAAAAAACAAATCTGCCACTTTCTTTTGTGTTCCATTGAGATCTGTGTGTCCCTCTGTGCTGTTCTGTGTTCCTCCTTGTCCTGCTCCTCCCTCCCCTCTCAGGCGGTGGAGCTGTGCCTGCGGAATGGTGCCCTCATTTCCACGCAGCAGCATGACTCCTCCACTCCAGTCCACCTCGCTTGCTCCCAAGGCTCCTATGATATCGTCAAGCTCATGTTCACTCTGCAGCCCCAGGAGGTGAGTGGTGGTGGTGTGTTGTGGGAGTTATGGGTGGTAGTTTATATAATTGATGTCTTTCTCTCGGCTAACTCTGTCTGACCTGTAAGGGGACTGACAAGTGGGCGTTTTTTTATGATTTTTTGTTGCCCTTGGCCAGTTCCCCCCTCTTACTTAAAAAGAAAAATGATTTGATCTCTCCATACACAGAAGAAGAAGGCACTGGCCACCCAGGACGCCCAGGGCATGAGTCCCCTCCACTGTGCTGCAATGTTTGACCACCCACAGCTAGTGGCTTACCTTCTGGATGAGGTGAGGTGGTGCACACACACACACACACACACACACACACACACACACACTTCACGTGTGCTGTTAGTCATGCATGTGATGGATAAAGGCCTTCACAGTTTCCTTTTGCCACCACTCATTGGCAACCTTTAACCTTTAACCTTCTGTGGTCATCAGGGTGCAGACATAGACATGGTGGACAAGGATCACAGGTCACCGCTTCTCCTGGCAGCTGCTCACCGAGGTTGGCGGAGCATTGATGTGCTGCTGTCTCGTGGCGCTGACCTCACCATCAGAGACTCAAACCACAAGAATATTCTGCATGTGGTGGTGATGTCTGGGGGGTGTCTCATTGAGCTCCTCTCTCTCAGCCAGGCACAAGAGTCTTGGGTGAGTGTCGAGTGTCATCCTCTTGTCTTTCACCACACAGCCAGTCCCTCCTTCCCATCGGCTCTTGCATCATCCATTACTCTTATCACTCCTGTTTCCTTCAGTGTATCCATAAACTTTGTCTTCAGTCTCCCTTCTCTCCCTGAGCAGTGGAAGTCGAGGATTGCCCACATGCTGAATGAACAAGACTCGCTGGGCTGGTCTCCCCTGCACCACGCCTCCAGAGCCGGCCAGATCAGTTCCCTTGCCTATCTGCTGCGACTCGGGGCATCCGTCAGAACCAAGGACAAGAGGGATGAGAGTCCTTTGCATTTTGCTGCCAAGTGAGTGTGAGGATGTGTGTGCTGGTGTGTGTGTATATAGGTGCATTGAAACTTCCAACTGCATAATTTTGAATATGTTTGTGAGTACATTCCAGGGGTGTGGAGTCGGAATCGAGGAGTCGGCTACTTTTGGCCGGAGTCGGAGTCGGAATTGGAGTCTACTTTTGGCCGGAGTCGGAGTCGGAATTGGAGTCAGAGTCAGAGTTGGAGTCAGAGTCGGTAAAAATATGAGCGACTCCGACTCCTTTACGTGATAAATTTTCGAGTAAAGATTCCACTTCATGGAGATTGGAGATTCCTACAAATTGGGAGAAATTGACTTTGTGGAGGATGTGTCCAATCAAGCATTACATATAAAGATCATTTTTATTAATTTATGATAATTATATAATCGTCAAGTACACTTTTATTATTATTATTATTATGTCATTGGGTCTTATAAGTGATGTTAACACCATCCGAAACACAAACCTACAATCTGAACAACATTGCATTGCAGCTTTCATGTGAAATTTTATAGTAACTCTTGTCCTTCCAACGGGACACAGCATGCCTGGTGGCTAGCCATGATATCATCAGTGTTGTGAGTTTATTTCACTCAGGCCAAGTGATTTATTAATGTATTATAGTAAAGTGTTTAAAGTGTTTATTAATGAGGTGACTGGTACTCCTGTTTTGAGATAGTGGCAAGGAGTGTAATGAGCAGTTTTCAGATACGGACGGTACAATACAGTGCGGCAGCTGGTGGAGTCCCTGAATGGCTTCCTGATTCTGAATGAGTGCAATGATGAGGGAAAGACAGCACTGCACATTGCCAGTGGGGAAGGTGAGAACTGCAACACACACACCTGTTGATGGCCATCTTTCTGTGACACCTACATTTGTACTGCCTTCTCATCTATTGTTATTTCCTTTATATTTTGCCTCCTCCATTTCATCTTTTCTTTTTATCATTTCCATCATTAGTAATCTTTTTGTGGGAATTTCTTCAGTTACACCATAAAGAGCTCCATATATTGCATCATTTCATTAATCCTACCCATACCTACCTTGAACACCTGGCAGGACACACTCGCGTGGTCCGGCTGCTCCTGGGGAAGGGTGCACTGCTCCACCGTGACCACCAGGGCCGCACTCCCCTCCACCTGGCCGCAGAGGGAGGTCACCTGGCCACACTGACAGCCATCCTTGCAGTCCACTCACACACACTCGACCAGACTGATAAAGAAGGAGTGAGTGATGGATGGCAAAGATGATGAGTGGTGAAAGATGGATGTTCTTAGGAGAATGAAAGCCTGGAGTGATATTTTCTTTCTTTACTACCTGGAGTGATGGTGTTTCTTTTTTTTTTTTCTTTCACTTTTTTTCACTAATCTCAATCACCTTTTTCTCTCTCTCACAGAACATGATGATATATTGGTAGTGACATCTGAGAGGAGAGTGAAAGGGCAGTGATGATAATTTCTTCTGTCTGTACTTTCTTGTCTCAATCATTCATTCTGTATCTCAGACCAAGGGAGAAAATGAAAGGTGATGAGGATAACTTCTCTTACAGTTATATTTCATGCATCACTTCTCTCTCAGAACACACCGTTACACTTGGCTGTCTGCGCTAACAAGCCAGAGGTGGTGAGTCAGCTGATGACACTCAATTGTAAGCTGATAGAGAACAACAGCAAGTGCACACCCATTGACATCGCCCTTCACTACAAGTTGTTTGAGGCGTCGCTGGCCCTTGTCACGCATCCGAGGGGGTGAGCGATAGGGAGATACTGTTTGCCTCATTATTTATTCAGTTCATATTTTATTTCTTCTATGTGATTTTATATTTGAAATTTCTTGTTACCTTTATTTCATCCTCTTCTTCCTTTTCCTCCTCTTATCCCTCTTCATTCTCACACATCACAACCATTATCACCTCCACTTCATCCACTTATTTCTTCCTCTTCCTCCTCCTCTTATCCCTCTTTCTTCTCTAACATCACAACCATTTCTTTCACAAACTATATAAGCACCAGTGGCTTCTTTATATCCTCCTCCTCCTCCTCCTCCTCCTCCTCCTCCTCCTCCTCCTCCTCCTCCTCCTCCTCCTCCTCCTCCTCCTCCTCCTCCTCCTCCTCCTCCTCCTCCTCCTTCTCCTCCTCCTCCTTCCTCTCCTCCTCCTCCTTCTCCTCCTCTCCTCCTCCTCCTCCTCCTCCTCCTCCTCCTCCTCCTCCTCCTCCTCCTCCTCCTCCTCCTCCTCCTCCTCCTCCTCCTCCTCCTCCTCCTCCTCCTCCTCCTCCTCCTCCTCCTCCTCCTCCTCCTCTACCTCCTCCTCCTCTACCTCCTCCTCCTCCTCCTTTACCTCATCACTGACTCAGCCTTCACCCACAGGCCCAATGAGGTACTGTCAACATCGAGTCAGATGAACGGGTGTATTTGCATGGCTCTGATCCGCATACTGCCCCGGGTGTTTGAGGCAGTGCTGGACCAGGCCATCGTGAGAGCCAATGTTAAAGAAACCTCCAAGGATTTCTTTGTGAGTCTAGCTTAAGTTTGTGTTCTGAAATGCTTCCATGGTTCAGACAGACTACTTTCAAAAGGCTTTTTGTTGCTACATATACTAATTACCCATATGTAATTACATAAGCCTATATGCCATTATTCCCACACTTAGCACAGAAAATCAACCAGCACCTCTATATAAATAGAGATGGTGCCTATAGAAGTTCCACGTCACCTCCGTGCGCCTGCGCGCCGGGAACCACCAGCCCAGCCGGCCAATCGCACCTCAGATCCTTTCTGTGCTCGGCATGGTGTTCACCTGTGCCTCTTCTCGCTTCTTCTTGCCATTTTTTTGCCCGTTTCTTTGCCACTTCCATTTCTACTTCTCCCTGAGTTGCCATGGCCGCTCGGAGTTGTGTTGGATGCAAGAGGTGGTTGCTGGGCGAGGCTTTAGAGCTGCATTCCTGCTGTGTGCCATGTGTTCAGCCAAAAACAGGTGTAGTGAGTGTTCCCACCTCTCCCTTCTCCAGTGAAGGATGCTGAGAAGCATTCTGCTAAGGAGAAGTGGGCCAAGTCATCTGGCAGTTCCAGTGAGAAGTGTTCTTGCCAGCAGGAGCCGGCTTCTGAGACCCCTTGGGCCAGCAGGTTTGTCGCTGTAGAGTCTGATCTGGCTGCTATGAAGGCTTCTGTTGGCCAGTTGTGAGCAGTTTTGTTGCCCCTTGCCTCTGATTTCGCGTTTTCAGGGTTTGCAGATGGCGGAGTGAGTGTGTGTCCTCTTCCCAGGTTGGTGCCGGGTGTAGCAGGGCACCGGTCTCCCCCTGTCTCAGGCCCTTCGGTGGTGGCTGCTGGTAGTAGTGGAGCGAGTCTCAGTGTCCTCTCTCTCCCTGGTTTGGCTCTGGGAGTGAGTGGGGGGCAGGCTCCCTCTGTTTCGAGCCCTGCCCCGGAGTTGGCGGTCGGGGGAGTGAGTTTGTGTGCGGCCCTGTGCTCTGCCCCGCTGCCGGTAGCGAGTGGCATGCCTTCACCTGCTGTTCCTGGCCCTTCCACGTTGTTTTCAGGGCTCGGTGGAGTTAGCGTATGTGTGGCCCCTCTCCCCAGTTTGGCTCTGGGAGGGAGGGGTTCCCCCGCTGTTTCAGGCCCTTCCGCAGACTTTTCTGGCTTCGGGGATGTGAGGTTGAGTGCAGCCCCGCTCCCTATCATGGCCCCAGCAGTGAGTGTGGTGCAGAATCCCGCTGTGTCAGGTGCTTCCAGGGAGTTTTCAGGTCTCGGTGGAATGAGCTTGCATGCAGCCCCACTCCCCAGTGTGGCTCTGAGATTGAGTGGTTTGCAGGCTCCCACTGATCTTGTTTCTTCTGTGGCCGGTCCTGGGGTCAGTGGATTGAGTCTACGTGCAGCTCCTCTCTCTGGGAAGGCCTCATGGGCTTGTGGGGAGCCAGCTCCTGCCTGGCCAGTCTCCTCCTTGGCCCTTGTTGGTGGCAGAGAAACGGGACTTCATGCAGCACCACTCCCTGGTGGGTTGCCGGGTGATGGCAATTTTGCAGGCTCGGCAGGCGTGTCTTCCATGGGCCTGCCTCATGTTGATTGGCTGCACGGGTCAATGCCTTCACATGTCCCGCCCCAACCAGTTGATGCGGGGGCGGACCTTGGTGGCGCAGTAGTTAGTCAGGCTGTTGCCTCGGGTTGGCTTGTTTTCTGAAGAGGTGGATGAGGTTTTTGATGACGTTCCCTCTGGGAAGGCTGGCACTCTGGATGAGGAGGGTGCGGCCTCCTTTCGTGAGCTTATTACCTCAGTGAGAGAGTCCTTGGGTCTCCCCATGCCCTCTTCTCTTGCTTCCACTCTTCAGACTGGGGTCGAGCACACCTCTGGGACTTTTTGGCCTGGCCCCCACTCCCTTGGTGCTGCCTTGTTCTCCTTTGGCTCTGGAGGTTTGTAGGGAACAACTGGGCTGTTCCCTGGGGATCTTTAATCCAGCTTCAGCCAAGTTTGCCTTGCCCAGGAGGTGGGCTTTAAGGGCGGAGAAGTGGTACACTCCAGAAGGAGATTCCTGCAGGGCTCTTCCTCTCAATGATGAGCTGCTTCATTTGGTGGTTCCCTTCCTCCCTCCCCTCTTGTGTTTGTCAATTTTGGCAGAAAGGATCTGAGGTGTGGTTGGTTGGCTGGGCTGGTGGTTCCCGGCACGCATGCGCATGGAGGTGACTTCTATAGGCACGATCTCTATATATATAGAGAGATGCTGGTTGATTTTCTGTGCTGAGTGAGGGAATAATGGCATATAGGCATATGTAATTACATATAGGTAAGTATATTCACAAGAAACGTTTTTACTTAAAAAAAAATTATTATTTGAAATTGTTGGTTTTTGTGGTTTTAGTGATGCGTTAGAGAAGGTCAGAGAGATTGTTTTCCATATAAAGCTTACAAGTTTGTTAAATAGATGCACAGGACTACAATATAAATAGAAGATGAAGGATGAAATGCATGCAAAATGAAATTAACATCAAGTCTAATATCAAAAAGATCACACAAGTTATTCCATCCATGTCACTGTTTTTCATATGAAGCTTACAAGTTTATTAAATAGATACATAGAACTAAAAGAGGAATAGAAAATGAAGGATGAGATATATGAAAAATAAATAAATCAACATCTAATCGAACATCAAAAAGTTCACACAAGTTATTCAATCCCTTGGCAGATCAAATACTCATTCTATCCATTTGAGATGAACAAGGAGCAGCTGGAGGGAGAACGGATTAGAAAGAAGGATCCAAAATTTAGACCACTCCCCCTCTATGCCTGCAATGTGAGTGTGTATTTCCCTAGTTGTAATCACCTAGTTGTATATTACAAGGTTCAAATGGGGCTCATAGTGACCTGTCTCCATAGTTACATTTATCCAACTTTTCCTTAAATTTGTGCACACTTTCTGCTGTTACAATCTCTTCACTTAATCTGTTCCAAAATATCCACCATCTTACGTGGAAAACTAAACATTTTAATGTTTCTTGAACACTGATTTTTCGTGATCTTCTGGGAGTGTCCTCTTGTTTGCCTACCTCCATCCTCCGTCAATGATACGTCTATCTATCTTTCCCATATGGTTTACAAACGTATACATTATTATTATATCTCTTTTTTTCCCATCTGTCCTTCAAAGATGATTGTTCCATTTCCTTCAGTCTTTCTTCATAGGGAAGATACCATCTTTGTAGCAGTCCTTTGGATTCTTTCTATTTTCTTGATGTCCTTCTGCTTGTATGGTGACCTCACCATGGATGCATATTCTAGTTTAGGTCTTATCATAATGGTTATGATCTTTTTCATCAAACTCTTGTCCATGTAGTGAAATGCCACCCTGATGTTAGTTAGGGTTCTGTATGTTGAAGTAAATAACCCATTTATGTGTCTTTCTGGAGTCAGGGTGTCTTGTATAATCACTCTCAGGTCTTTTTCTTCACTCCTTTTCATTATAATCTCTTCTCTCATTTTGTATTCCCACTTCAATGTTTCATTGAATCGAGTCTTGAAGGTTGTACTGTTTAGATTATTTAGTGAAGAGTGCATGTTATTATTGAAGTTTGTGTTGCTTTTCAGATTGTTTTGAAATACACACTCAATAGAAAGAAAGGAAGAGACGGGTTTGCTTAAGAGAGTGATGGTTTGGGTGGCTAAGTGGATGAAATAAGATGGTTGAATGGAAGGTTTAAATAGCTGAGTGGATGAAATAGATAGATAGACGAGTAGGTGGCATTGCATTCTTTTCTTTTCTATATATCTTTTACCATAGTTTAGCTTCCACTGTGCTTGTAATAATAATAACAACAACTTCCCTTTCCCTAGGCCATGGTGGACTGCAGAAGAGTGGAGCTGTTGATGCATCCACTCACCCAAACCTTCCTGGAGATGAAGTGGCGGGCATATGGCAAATACATCCACTTGTCCTTCCTCATCATTTACCTGGTGTTTCTCTTCCTTGTTACCTTTTTTGCCCTTGGATACCTGGGGCACAGCATCCATATGGTTCCTGCTAACTACACCACCACTTCCATCTTATACTCTTCCACCACTCCCTGTACTCCTCAGTTTGTCTATGAGGTGAGTGCTTGATAGAGTAGATGAAGGATGAAATGCATGAAAAATAAAATTAGTATCAAGTCTGACATCTAAAAGGTCGCACAAGTTATTCAGTCCATGTAACCTTTTTTCATATGAAGCTTACACGTTTATTAAAAAGATAACAAAACTGCAAAAGAAATGAAAGATGGAGGATGAAATGTGTGAAAAATAAAAACTGGAAATGGAGAGGGAAATGGATGAGGCAGGGTTGCAAGCACTTCCGTTCCCCGTGATAGTGATGGTGGTGGTGAAATGTAGTCATGGTAATAATTATGGTGATGGTGTTAAGTCTGTAAGAGAATAATGGTAGTGATGAAAATGGGTAGAGAACCAGGACATGAGAGGGTCACCAGCACTTCCCTCTACCCTAGCAGTGATGGTGAAATGTACTAATGGTGGTAATTATGGTGATCTTAGTAATGGTTATAGGTGTAAGAGAATAATGGTGGTGATGGAAATTGGTAGAGAGGACATGAGAGGGTCACAAACACTTCCCTCTACCCTAGCAGTGATGGTGAAATGTACTAATGGTGATAATTATGGTCTAAGACAGTAATGGTTATAGGTGCAAGTTATAATAGAATAATGGTGAGGAAAATTGATAGAGAGGACTTGAGGGGGGCTTATAAACACTTCCCTCTAACTTACCAGTGATGATGAAATGTACTAATGGTGATAATTATGATCTTAGTAATGGTTATAGGTTTATGTCCAAGAGAATAATGGTAATGAAAATTGATAGAGGACATGGGAGTGTTATAGGCACTCCTACCCTGCCATTGGTGGTGGTAATAAAATGGTGATGCAAGACAGTGATAGTTGCAAGGAGTGGTGGTGAAAGATAGTTACGAGTAGTGATGATAATGACAGATAATGCTGGATGCGGTATGTGATGAGTCTTGGTGTTGTGTGGTGTTGTCAGTCATACTTATCCTTTTCATGCTTAATTTTTTGTATTGTAATGAGTAAGATTGATAGTGAAGTATTAGTGATGGTGCATAGAGGACAGTGGTGATGGTGAGAGGTATGATGAGTGTTGCTTGCTTCCCACAGCCACAGGAACCTTCAGGCTGCATCTACTTCTCTGCTGTGGCCATCCTTGTGTTTGCCATTCTCAACATTCTCAAGGAAATGGTGCAGCTTTACCATCATAAGTTAAAGGTATATAAATTTGCTCCTCCTCCTCCACCTCCTTCTCTTTCAATTACTTCTCCTCTTTCTATTCCTTCTCCTCCTTTCTCTTTTTCTTGTCATTCTTTTTTTGTTTTTCCTTCTTGTTATTCTTTCTCCTCTTTCTCCTTCTCTTTCTTTTTCTCTTTCTCCTTCTCCTGTGTTCTGTGTTAATGGTAAATCTACAGGGATATCTACCTGAAATTTAGTCAGTGTTCCTGTCAGTTAGTCAGTCAGTCAATCATTCAATCCATATTTTTATCAGTCAATCAATTTCTCATTCACTTAGCCAGCCAGCCAACCAATTTTTCATTCAGTTAGGCAGTCAGTGTAAGTATTTCAGTCACTCACTTCAAATGGTTAGTTGGTAAGGATTTTAGGCTTTTGACTGCTACCTGGTTGATTTTACTTGTTCTACAGCCACATCCAATCTTTGAACTGAGAAGAAATTGCAAAAGTATTCTTTTTCACTGTTAACATTCTTGTAGATGCTTATAAAGGCCATACATTGTTTCTGTTTTTGTTTTGTCACAATGAAAGAATTGAGTTTTACACATGATATTTACTTTTTCCATCACAACCACCACCACCACCACCACCACTCTGACCACAGTACCTAGCAGAGGGGATTAATGTGGTGGAGTGGACCATGTACCTCACTTCGACTTGCATGGTCCTGCCAGTCATTGTGGGTGGTGAATGGAAGGCCCAACAGTTCAACTCTGCCTCCCTCGCTGTCTTCACTGCCTGGTTCACTTTGCTGCTGTACTTCCAAAGGTGAGAGAGTCAACATAGAGAAGGAAGGTTTTTTAAATAGATGGAAATGTCAGAAAAAGTAGTTATTCTTGGTGAGTCAACAGAAAGATTGCACAGAATGGGAGAGATTGAGAGAAAATGGAAAGATCTTGCATTACCTCATTTTTTCTCTCCTCTTTCCTTCTCCTCCTCCTCCAGGTTTGACAGAAGAAAATGAGAAAATGAGTAGTGTTAAATGATCTGTTGTCTGTTTTTTTGTGGCTTTCCTGATATTTTCCCTCCTTCTCTTTCTCATCTCCTCTTCCTTCTCTTCTCCCTCTTCCTTCTCTTCCAACTCCAGGTTTGACAAAAGATAAAGAGAAAGTTGTTAGTATCATTTTTACTATTTGTGTTTGTGTTTTGTCTAATCTTTTCTATCTTCCTCCTCCTCTTTTCCTTAATTTTCCTCCTCCACTTCTCCTCCTCCAGGTTTGATCGCATCGGTATCTACATTGTCATGTTTCTGGAGATCCTGAACACACTCATCAAAGTCCTGGTCGTCTTCTCTGTCCTCATCATCGCCTTCGGCCTTGCCTTCTATATTCTCATGTATCCTGTAAGTCACCCACCAGTGTTCTTTGTTACTGGTGACTTGTGTGTTGTGTGTTTTACCATTGCTATGTTTGATTTATTGAGCTGGAAACTTTATCTGGAAATTCACTTCAGCTAACATAGTTCTATAAGCTCATATTGACTTGATTGTATTGTTTAGTGTGTGTTTTACCATTGTGACATGTTTAATTTATTGAGCTGGGAACTTTAACTGGAAATTCACGCAACTCTATAAGCTCATATTGATTTGATTGTATTGTTTAGCGTGTGTTTTTACCACTGCTACATGTTTGATTTATTGAGCTGGGAACTTAACTGGAAATTCACTTATGCTAGTACAATTCTACAAGCTTTTATTGATTTCCACAAGTACAGATGATTCAGAACTGTATTGAAATATACTGTTCTTCAATTCTTTTTATGCAGTTTGTAACATCTATGTATCTTTGATTTATAGAGCTTGGCATCAATACTGAAAATTCACTTGAAAATGCTGTTCTGCAAACTTATTAACTTTAATTTTTTCTATTTAAGGGAGTCTGGTCATGGGCTAAGAAATAGATAAATTAATCAAATAGAATAATTCTTCAAGCCTGCACATCCATAAGAACAGATCCACAAATATATTACAATATATTGATCTTTAAACTTGAACAATCCCTTTACTGTTCAACTAGTGATTTCAGGTACCTGGCTTTAGTATACCTTATATTTACTTGCTGGTCTGGTAATGTATTGGTATTTTTAATGTACCTTTGTAGAAATATGTTGTTCTTTAGACTCTAACCATTTTTTACCCCCTTTGCTGTTTTGATTAGTGCTTTCAGGTGTCTGGCTTTAGTATATCCATTATTTACTCACTAGTCTGGTAATATATTGGTATCTGTCGGTGTACCTTTGTAGAAATGTTTTGCTCTTTAAAATTAAACCATTTTTACCCATTTATTCTTTCTGTTAGTGTTTGCAGGTGCTTGGGTCTAACATATCCATCATTTACTCACTGGTCTGGTAACGTATTGGTATCTTTGGGTGTACTTTTGCAGGGCAGCCACTTGTCGTTTTCCTCCGTGCCCATGTCAGTGATGCACACGTTTTCTATGATGCTTGGCGAGGTGGACTTCCTCAATATCTTTGTGTATCCTTACTTCGGCGAGAGCACCAAGGGGGACCTGCTGCTCTTCCCTGTCACCACTTTTGGTAAACACACACACACACACACACACACACACACACACACACACACACACACACACACACACACACACACACACACACACACACACACACACACACACACACACACACACACACACACACACACACACACACACACACACACACACACACGGGACATCGTCGATGGCGGAGGTGGTCGCTGAGCTCAGAGCAATCATCTATAATTCTACAGTTACCTAAGAGTAACCAAGGTGGGAAAGGAGCTGGTAATGTTTGTCCCGTCTCCATATAGTCATGTTAACTGTTGATTAGCAAAATAATGTCCAGTGAAGGTAAATATAAACTGTAGCCTGCGTTTGAGCCATCAGCTGGTTTGTTTACGTCTGCGCAACATGGCGGCCGTGAACTCGAAAGAGGAATCAGACTTCACAGGGTTTCAAGGAATAATGGAGAAGAGCGCTTATGTGAAGAAAATTCTGGAGTTAGAAGGTAAAATTGAAAAACTGTTTGAAAAGTATGAGGGCCTGGAAACGAGTTATGACAATGTAAAGAGACTGTGCCGATATGAAGAAGGAAAATGCAGCACTGAAAGAGGAAGTTAAGCTAATTAAAGTGAATTGCGAAAAATGTGGAGAATCTCTAGGAAAAGTGATGGAGAAGCAGGCTGAATGGAAAAAAGTCAGGAAGTGGAAAGAAAGGAGGTAAATTACAAAGTTGCAAGTCTGGAAAAGGAAATCAAAGAGTCAGGGAGAAAACTTTGGGCCTTGCTGAAATTATAGATCAACAGATCATAGAAGAGAAGATAGCTGAGAAAGTGGTGAAGGTTATTAAGTCAAATGAGACATTGGTGAGGGAAACTGTAGACAAAAAGAGATGTGTGGTGATATTTGGTGTGGAGGAGGATAAGACACCGAGTAAAATGGAGAGAGAGAAAACATAAAAAGGTGATAAATAATATCATTAATGTGGTGCAAGAGGAGGAAAAGACCTAGTACAAGAAATAGAGGACTTCCATAGAATTGGAAAGTTCACAAGAGAAGGTATGAGGCCAATAAGAATCAAACTTAAGTCACAAAAGGATGTAGATGAATTGGTGGAGAAGTCATGGAGGCTAGCCCAGCAGGAAACAACAAGGAAGATTTGGTTGAGAAGAGATCTCGGTGAAAAGGAAAGAGAAATGTTAAATGAGTTGAGAAAGGAGGCTTTGAAAAAAATGAAGAGAGGACAGAAGAGAGAAGAAAGAGTTTTTCTGGAGAATCTTGGATATGAGACTGAGGAAGTGGTTCATAACCCAGAAAAGTACAGCAAGAAAGGACTAAAGAAACTTACATATGAGCGAAATGTAATGTATTCCAACATAAATGGAGTGATATCGGGATTTTAGAACTCAACGATTACTTGAGGGACAAGAACCCAGATATTGTGGGTCTTACTGAAACAAAACTGAGAGAGGAGAAGACCTGATGAAGGTTGGAGAAGGAAATATAACGTTTGGAAAAGAAATAGAGTAGGTAAGATGGGAGGAGGAGTGATGTTGCTGGTTAAAAAGATATAAAGGTGGATCAAGTGAAAAAGGTATGGGAAAGGCAGAAGTGCTAAAGATCAGAGCAGAAACTAATGAAGGAAAAAGAGGCACTACATAGTGGTGTACGTACCACCTAAGACAAATGCATGGTCAGTACAGGAATATGAAGAAATGATAAGTGATACAGGAACATGTCTGGAAGAAATGTTGGGTGGCTGTGAACGAACTATAATGATGGGAGATTTTAATTGTAAAGAGGTGTGTTGGGAGGACTGGTCAATGGAAGGATCAGAGACAACATGGGGAAATACACTATTGACACTGGCAATGGAAAATGTGTTAACTCAGTGGGTCAAAGAAGATACTAGGTTTGGAGGAGAGGGAGCATCGTCAAGACTGGACTTGGTCTTTAGTACAGAGCCAATGGTCATTGAGGAGATGAGGGTGGAGTGCCCTTTAGCAAAGAGTGATCATGCAGTTTTGGAGTTCAAGGTGATAGACGAAGAGAAATCTAGAAGAAATGAAGAATATAAAGTGGGAAGATGGAATTATGCCAAGACAGATTTTGGAAACCTAAAGAAATTCTTTCAAGAGACAAATTGGATGAAATTCAAGAGTGCTAAGGAGCAAATGAAAAGTGGAAGGAATTTATAAAAATATACAAAGAAGGTGAGAAAAATTTGTACCAATAAGACAACATAGAGAAGTTGGAAAGCAGGACTGGTTTAACGATAGATGTGAAAAGGCTAGAACAAGAAAAGAGGATGCATGGAAGAGGTGGAGAAGGAAAAGACGGATTAAGCAGTGGGAAAGTTACAAAAGAGCAAGAAATGAATATGTGTTGATTAGAAGAGAAGAAAGAAAGAAACAAGAAAAGGATATAATTGATAAATGTAAAGACCAACCAAGGCTTTTTTACAGACATGTGAACAACAACATCAAAAATAGAGAAAGTATTGAAAGTTTAGAAGTAAATGGAGTATACAGTGAAGATCCCAGGGAAATGGCAGAGGCTATGAATGGATGCTTTCGGAAGGTATTCACAAAGGAGACTGCTTTTGACAAACCACTGGTAATGGAACAGAAAGGGATTATGAAGGAGTTTCAAGTAACGGTGGAGGAGATCAAGAACATGATGGGGAGTTTAGAAGTGAGAAAAGCTGTGGGACCTGATGGGGTATCAGGATGGATTTTAAGAGAATGCAGGGAGCAATTGGCAGAAAAAGTTTGTGAAGTAATTGATGCCTCATTAAGGGAAGGCGTAGTGCCCCAAGACTGGAAAAGAGCTAACATTGTCCCAATCTATAAATCAGGTAACAAGAGAGACCCATTGAACTATAGACCAGTGTCACTTACAAGTGTGGTAGCTAAGATGTGTGAGAGGGTGGTGAAGACTAGATGGACAGACTTCTTGGAGAAAAATGACATACTTTGTGAGTGTCAATTTGGTTTTAGGAAAGGGCGTTCATGCACGACAAACCTGATATGTTACTATTCGAGGGTGATAGATGTAATACAGGAAAGAGATGGTTGGGCTGATGGAATATATCTGGATTTAAAAAAGGCCTTTGATAAGGTACCACACCAGAGACTGATCTGGAAACTTGAAATGGTAGGAGGAGTGCATGGCAGTTTACTAAAATGGATGGAAGACTTTTGGTAGGAAGAGAAATGAGAACAATAATTAAGGACAGACCATCAGAATGGGGATTGGTGGAGAGTGGAGTTCCACAGGGATCAGTGTTGGCACCAGTAATGTTCGCAGTCTACATAAATGACATGGTGGATGGGGTGTCCAGTTATGTGAGCCTATTTGCAGACGATGCAAAATTGTTACGAAAAGTGAGATGTGACAAAGATTGCGAACTACTCCAGGAAGACTTGGACAGAATATGGAAATGGAGCTGTACATGGCAAATGGAGTTCAACACGACAAAATGCAAGAAAATAGAGTTTGGCAAGAGTGAAAGAAGAATCAGGAGTATGTACAAGATAGGAAATGAAGACATAAAACCAGTCATGAAGAAAAAGACCTTGGGGTGACAATTACCAATGACCTATCGCCAGAGAGACATATAAACAAAATAATTGGAGAAGTATTGAACTTATTGAGGAACATAAGAGTGGCGTTCGTATATCTAGATGAAGAAATGATGAAGAAAATAATTACTGCAATGATAAGACCGAGGCTTGAATATGCAACAATACAGTGGGCTCCGAACTTAAAGAAACACATAAGGAAACTAGAGAAAGTACAGAGGGCTGCAACGAAAATGGTGCCTGACTTAAGAGATTTGACTTATGAAGACAGACTGAAAAGAATGCAACTTCCAACCCTGGAAAACAGAAGAGAAAGGGGAGACCTGATAGCAATATACAGAGTGATGATTGGCATGGAAAAATGGATAGGGAAGATCTGTGTATGTGGAATGGAAGAATGTCGAGAGGGCATGGGAAAAAACTAAAATGGCCACTTATAGGAGAGATGTGAAAAATATAGCTTCCCTCATAGAAGGGTGGAAGCATGGAATAGTTTAGACGTGGAAGTGGTCAACGCAAGGAATATTCATGATTTTAAGAAAAAGCTGGACATTAATAGATATGGAGACGGGACAACACGAGCATAGCTCTTTTCCCGTATGTTACAATTAGGTAAATACAATTAGGTAACACACACACACACACACACACACACACACACACAGCTCAGTGGTTAGAGCGCTGGCTTCACAAGCCAGAGGACCGGGTTCGATTCCCCGGCCGGGTGGAGATATTTGGGTGTGTCTCTTTCATGTAGCCCCTGTTCACCTAGCAGTGAGTAGGTACGGGATGTAAATCGAGGAGTTGTGACCTTGTTGTCCCGGTGTGTGGTGTGTGCCTGGTCTCAGGCCTATCCGAAGATCGGAAATAATGAGCTCTGAGCTCGTTCTGTAGGGTAATGTCTGGCTGTCTCGTCAGAGACTGCAGCAGATCAAAACAGTGAATTACACACACACACTATCAATTTATGTATGTCTGTGGAATAGTTTGAGCAATATTTGTGATTAATTGTACTCTTGTCAGTGGTGATTCTAAGGACTAATATATTCTTTTCTCTCTCTCTCTCTCTCTCTCTCTCTCTCTCTCTCTCTCTCTCTCTCTCTCTCTCTCTCTCTCTCTCTCTCTCTCTCTCTCTCTCTCTCTCTCTCTCTCTACTATGTATTGCATCTGCATTTCTTTTGTACATATTTTTCTTTATCATTATTTTTCCTTTAATTTTTCCTTGCTCTCTCTCCTTCATCTTACTTTGTTCCTCCTTGCTTCCTCATCCTCATCTTCCTTTCCTTGCTTCCTTTTCTGGCTTCCTTATCTCCTCATCCTTATCTTCCAAACCTTTAATTTCTCCTCTATTTCCTTTCATTTATCCTTCCTTTGACATCTTCATCTTACTTTCCTTACTTCCTTTTCTGGTATCTATCTCTGTTCTTCCTTATTTCCTCATCCTTATCTTCCTATCCCTTTAATTTCTCCTTTCCTTCCTTTTATTTGTCCTTTTGTCATCCTCATCTTCCTTTCCTTGCCTTCCTCCCCACACAGCACTCCTCCTCATCTTCATGATCCTGATGCCCATCCTGCTCATGAATCTGCTGATTGGTCTGGCTGTGGGAGACATTGAAAGTGTCAAGAAGAATGCACAGCTGAAGAGAATCGCCATGCAGGTCCCTTAGTGTTGCTTTAGTTCTATACACTACACTATCTGGGGCTGTTCTGAAATGCTTTGCTCTCTCTTTACTATATTTGAAGGTTACTGAGATGATTAGCTGGGTTTTTAAGAGTTTTTTGTGGTTATAATGTAGAAGTTTGGTTAATCTATTACTAGAAGCATGAAAACAGCATTAAAAGCTTCTGTTTTTGGATGTCGTGGAGGTGCAGTGTAAGAGTATTTTGAAATATTGTCCATGATCATAAGAGAAATGGGTAAAAGATGAAGGAAAAGCAGATATAGCAACAACAATGATAACAGCAACAACACTATCCCATCACTAGGTGGAGATGCACACAGACCTGGAGAACAAACTGCCAGAGATGCTGATCCAGAGGGTGAACAAGACAGAGGTGCTGGTGTACCCCAACGCAATGTGTGGCCCCAACTGGATCCATCGCATACTGAGTGCTCTCAAATTTGCCAGCCCCATGAGCTCCAGCAATGATGTAGGTGAGTGCTGTGCTAGAGTGTGTGTGTGTGTGTGTGTGTGTGTGTGTGTGTGTGTGTTGTAAAATGTTTGATAATTGAATGAGGGTTTTATTTTAGTATTGTTATTATCATGTGTGTGTGTGTGTGTGCATTTATCTCATTGTATTTATATATACCCAGTTTTTGTGTACTGCTTTTGAGTCAAGCTTCATTACATTGTTCTGTTTCCTTTAAATTGTTTTTGTTCAGGCTTCATCTCCACAAAGAAATTGATACTTACAGCAAGAAAAGCTTTGACAAAAACTGTTTATATATGACTTTTCCAATCATTCAATATTTCTCCTTTATTTCTAACATATTTGCTTTTCACAGGACAATTTTTACACTCCTAGTGTCTATTAATTGCCTTTAAGTCCTTATTATCACACCCTCATCTATTTGTGGCTGATATTCTCAAACACTTCAGTGCTTCACTTCACCTCCACTATTTCAAAAGGCTTTATTTAAATTTACTATTTTTTAAAGTGTTTTTATGGTTCTAGAGGCAAAGTGACAAGATTTCAACATTATCAACTGCAGAAACACTAGGAAATCTCACTAGTCATCCATGTGTCCTTGGAAAATAGTTGTGGTGAGAGCAAAGTGTTTCTGAATAAGGACCTGCATTTTAAGCAGTATTTTGTTGTCCATTTTGCCAGCAGATTCTGAGGCACAGGAGAGCAAGAGTGCTGAGGAGTACCTGTGGGAGGAAATAGAGGACCAGAAGAAGCACCTCAAGAACATGTCAGGGGTGCTGGACCAACAGACCAAGCTGCTGCGTCTCATTGTCCAGGTGTGTTTATTCATGGTCACCTGCTAGTCACCCAGGCAGCCTTGCCCTTTACTGAGCAAGTTCAGAGCTTATAGACTGATCTTTGGGTAGGACTGAGACCACACCACACTCCACACACCAGGAAAGCGAGGCCACAACCCCTCAAATTACATCCTGTACCTACTTGCTACAAGGCGAATAGGGGCTACACATTAAGAGGCTTAACCATTGGCTTCCTCATGCCCGTGACTTGAACCCAGGCCTTTTTGGCTGTAAGCCAAGTGTGCTAACAATTACACTATGCAGTGTGTGTGTGTGTGTGTGTGTGTGTGTGTGTGTACCTAATTGTACTGTACAGGGTCCAAGCTAAACTTCATTTGTCCTGTCTCCATATCTATAGTTATTCAATTTCTCTTTATACCTTGATATGCTTAACAATGCAAAATTAAATGCAGAAAACACTAGGTTGTTAAAATTGTGATGCTTCAAGACAGTTGGAATGATGCTTAGCTTTGTGTCATTATAACTCAATATTTTGTGAGAGGCACACGTCTGTTTTACACGGCATTTTTGGTAATTAACTCGTGCATCTTAGGGTATACAAATGTACATACTTTCGATGAAACAAAATTTTGTTAATTAAGATTGACCACGTTTGATCTCAATTTGTTCATCAATTCATGTTCTTCTCTTTTCCTTTGCAAGTGTTGGTTGTTTTAATATTGTCATTTATAAATCAAACTTTACAATTCATCAATCCATGTTTCCTTTCTCTTTCCCTTATGCAAGTGTTGGCAGCCTTGTTCCTCTTATTCTTTTGTCAGGCATTACAAATTACAATCTATACCCTGTTTCACCCCACCACCTCACTTCACCCCTGCATCATCCCACTACCTCACTCCAACCCTGCATCACCCCACCACCTCACTCCACTCCTTTCTTTCGTCCTGCAGAAGATGGAGATCCGCAGTGAGGCAGACGAGTGTGACGAGGGCGTGTCCCTGGAGGAGATCATCCGTGCGCCGTCCATCACTCGCAGGTTCCATTCATCATCATCTGCAGTGAGGAGGATGCCACTGCCCAAGAAGGACCTCTGAACAACTCACTAAGAGGAGCACGAGTCATCAAGTTCATTAGCAAGCATTCTAAATCACTTCTTTCTGCACCCTGACTATTGAAAGGCTCTAGTTGAAGTGATGGGTTTTTAAGATTGTTTTTGCAGTTCCAGTGAGAGATGAAGAAGATTTCTGTATTATTAACAGGAGAAACGCCCTTGAGAACCTGGAATATCACCCCTTTGGCCTTTGGAAATAGTTGTGTTGAAAGCATAGTGTTTCTGAAGCTATTGCTATTGAATGCCCAGGTCGACTTCCATCATGAAAAATTGTCACCATGATAATAGTCACCAAGAATTATCATACATCATCAAGAGGAATGAATCACGAAGAGGATGCTCACCAAAATAAGTCAGCATTCACCAACTCTTTGGGAAAAAGGAAACCAGTATGACTCGGAGTTAAATCTTCACTAACCAAAGATGCCCATAAAATCACCAGCCAGCCACCAGTCATCAGTCAACTCACCAAAGAAGTCACCAAGATCATCCTGCATCATCAAGGAGGGAGTGAGTGTTGCTGCAGATCACCACACTTCCTTCAGCCTGACTAACACTCATTGTAGGAGTTAGTGTACCTTTACATATACTTAGACTAACACCATTCACTCAAGTAGCTGTAGTGTTCTTATAGTCCCCGCTAGTCACAAGGGAGTCACATACTGTTGGGTGTTGCACTGTATATGTAGTGAGTCATTACTAGTCATTAGTATTTAGAGGAATGGACATTTATTTATTTTACTTGTATTTTATTTATTTTTACTTTTTTAGTGTGGTGAAGTAAATATGATGAGATTTTTATTCATAGCTTTAATTTATAAGTTTTTTTCTAATCACGATGAAGGACGCTAGTTTTATTTGTAACGTTAAATTTTTTTTACGTATCTTTTGTAAATTTTAAGCTTATTCCTCATACTGTATTCAGCCATCTATATTTAAGGTAATTTTCTACATTGATAAAACTCAAACTCGACATTCGTAAGTCAACACAACTGGCAAAATTACTTCACTCAAAGTCGCACCTTCGTAAACGTGTCTATATTAAGTAGTTCCCATAGATGCGTGTAGTGCTTAGGTGTAAAGTGTCTGCTCTTCAGTCCAGTGCAGCTGTGGTCTTAGGAATAGGTAGGGAAGGTAACAATACACTTCCTGCTCCTAACCATCTAAAGTGAAGCAATTTGCCACACTTATCTTTGTGCTGAGGATTCTTTTCTTATTAACTGAGAATCTGCCACCTTTCCTCTGTCTCAAGTCCTCTGATCTCAAAGGTGTTAGTTTTCTTTGAGGTTAAGTGTTATGATGGAAAAGTTTGCGAGTTTTCTCTCTCTCTCTCTCTCTCTCTCTCTCTCTCTCTCTCTCTCTCTCTCTCTCTCTCTCTCTCTCTCTCTCTCTCTCTCTCTCTCTCTCTCTCTCTCTCTCTCTCTCTCTCTCTCTCTCAGTTTTCAATCCTCTGATGTGTTGAGAATCTGTCCGTTTTCTTCAAGTTTTAAATAAGCTGACAGCAAAGAATTTTTAGTTTTTTCTGTATCTTAAAGGTCTGCCAAAAATCTGTCAGTTTCTTTGTCTGTGGTCCTGTGATATGTTAAGAATCTGCAAGTGTCTCTTGTGTCTGTATTCTGAAACACTGCACTACATCACCTCTTTCAGAAGGCTCCAGGTGAAGTCAAGTGAGTTTTTCAGTATTTTAAAATTCATGTGATAGGTTAACACAAGTTTTACATTATTAAGAGAGACACTGTTCATCTGTGTGGCCTTTGATAATAGTCATGGTGAGAGAAAGATTGAAGCATTTCTGAATACCTCTGTGTAAGAATCTGTCGGTTTCATTATGTGAATTAAGAATCTGTCATTTAGTCAGATTGCTAAGAATTTGTCAGCTTTGATATTTTTTGTTATTTTTCCAGTCATGTCTTTTGATATGATCCAAATCTTTCAGTCTCAAATGATCGGAATTGAGAATGTTGTTTCCTCACATATTTTCAGATTGGTAAGAAAGTGTTATTTTATTTTTTGATTTACTTTTTTTCCAATCATGTCTTCTGATCTGCCACAAGTCTGTCAGTCATCAAAGGAAGCTGTCATGGGCGGAGGACTTAACCTTGATGGAAAGGTTATATACAAAGTGAAAGTGGTGCGTTACTTAACTATTGGCCACTGGCTATACCTCAGCAGGAATCTAGTCATAGTATTAGCTGTATTTATTTATTTATGTACCATTTATGTATCTTCACCATTGGATGTTACGTAAATGGTGTCAGTGATGTAATGTGATACTTTATGCATAATACACACTCACAAGTCGTCTGTGTAGTATTTTTAAGTCATTTTAGTTAAGTCTTTGAAGTGTAGCTAGGTATGTTTATTACTAATGGTACGTATTTGTAATAATTTTGGCACCTTATATCAAACTAAAACGAATTCTGATTTTAATGAAAGATATCACAGTTTTCAAAGGCGTGTTAGTAAGGCTCCATGTTCTCAATAGTTTTGCCACCTTATCTTAAATCACGAAAACAATTTCTAGTTTAAATGAAAGGTATCAGAATTTTCATAGGTGTATTAGTAAGGCTCCACATTTTATTAAATCACGGAAACAAGTGGTGGTACTATAATGAAAGGTATCGGAATTTTCAAGTTTTTTGGCTTATAGTGAAAGTTTAGCAAGGATCTTACATAAATGACGGACTTATTGCTACGTTATCGGTGTTTTCAAGGTTACTGACACAATTCTACACTATTAACAAGTTTTAGTGGACGTTGCAAGGGTTTTGAGGGTGTTTTCATTATTATGGTGATAGTTTGATACGGATTCTACATCTTTAACAGACTATACTAAAAATTATAAGGATTTTCGAGTGTTTTTCAGGATTCTAATGGCTGTGTAGTGAAAATCATGCATCTCTAACAGGCTCTAGCATAAGTTTTTGAGGTTATTAAGAATGGTTTTATGATCCTAGTGATATGATGATGAGGATTTTGGCTCTTACTCTCAAACACTTCAATGCTTCACATCCGCTATTTCATAAAGCTTGATCTACATTTACACGTGTTTTTTTTTTAAGATGTTTTATGGTTCTAGAGGCCGAGTGACAAGATTTCTACATTAGTAACCTGAGAAACACTTGAAAACCCCGCTAGTCATCATTATAGCCTTGGAAAATAGTCGTTGTGAGAGCGAAGCGTTTCTAAATACGGACCTGTATCACCAATTAAGAAACATAACGAAGCAAACCCGTTATATTTGAGACCATTAAAAACAACCTGAATAAGAAAAACAGGACGAAAAAAGCTGCATTTCGTTTCACTGAACAAGAGAAAGTAAGAACGTTAAGCGAAATAATAACGACGATAACTATTGCTTCAACTTGCATTACGAAGCGGCAAGTTAGCTTCACTTTTAGGTTCACTACGGTTACGCCCGCCACACCACGCCCTCGGAAAGTAGGCGATCTGGTGCATATGTGAGTGCTACGTGTAATGAAAGGCTGAAATTGGGAGTTTTATGGCGTATTTGGTGATTAGGTAAAAAGTGGAGGTAATGTCAGTGTTTGTTGTTTTATGTCCTGAGAGAGAGAGAGAGAAAATAATTACGGGGAGAATGCATTGAGGCAAGGAGAAGAGAGAAATAAAGAATGAGTAGATTAGATGAAGGCAGGAGAAAAGGAAATGATGAATAAAGTGGATGTAAGAAAGAGAAGGAAAAAAATAATAGATAGATAAAGGCAGGAGAAAAAGAAAGAATAAGTGGATTCGATAAAAGGAGAGAGAGAGAGAGAGAGAGAGAGAGAGAAAGAGAGAAGGAAGGAGGAACGAGTTTACGAAATGGCGAGGGAGAGAAGAAATGAGTGAAAGAATAGAATGAATAGAAAAATTTGTTAAAGAAAACGAAATAATTGAGTAATAGTGAAAAATAGATAAACAAATAAAGCAGTAAGTGATAATAATGATGATGATGATGATGATGATGACGATAATAATACGAAAAATGATAATAGGAATAGGAATAATAATAATGATCCATATAATAACAACAATTCATAGTAATAATAACAACAACAACAATAATAACAATAAATTCAAGACAGGTCACGAGGAAGAAAAACAGAAAAAAGAAAAAAATGTCAATGAATAACACTAATGGTAATAATAATACATGCACACTGTGGGAGGAGTCGCCGCAGTTACCAAGGCAGCAGGTGACGGGGGGGCAGTGTTACCAAATAAGGCAAGCACCCAGCAGCGCCGCGGGACGAGATATATACGCTTTTTGCTCTTCAATTATTCCGGTGAATGACCTCCAAGTCTGGCTGGAGGCATGGCACGCCCTCCTCTCCCTATCCCTCTCTCTCTTTCTCTCTTCCTGCTTCTCCCTGTCTCTATCCTCTCCCTCCGTGGAATTCTGTCTCTTTCCTGTCAAAATTCTCTTTCCTCAGTTTTACATACTCTTCCTCTCTTCCTCTGCATCTTCGTATCTGCTTTACTCTTCCTCTCTCCCTGTCTCTATTCTCTCCGTGTCTATATCTCTTTATGGAATTCTGTCTCTATCCTGTATAAATTCTCTTTCCTCAGTTTTAAATCCCTTCCCTCTTCGTCTGTATCTTCGTATCCTTGCCCTCCCTCTTCTATCTCTGTCCCTGTCTGTATTTATCGTCTCCAGATTTGCATCCCTCCCTGTCAGATTTTCCTTTCCCTTTCAATTTTATAATTTCTTTCTATCTTTGTAGCTTTATCCTTTCTTCTCACTCCTATATATTTCCTTACTCGTATCTTCATCCTCCACTCTCATGGCTTCTCTCTCTCCTCTCGCATCCTGGTTCTCTTCGTCTCTCCCCGCCTCTACATCTCATCCTGCCACTCATCCTCCGTGTCACCTCTGCATATCAACCACTGGGCCGCCTGTGTGGTGGCTGCGGTGGTTTCTGTCCTGCTCCTCGTCCACCCCTCGGCGGTGCAACTTATTCAGATGCGTCGGTATGCCTCCCACCTGATGCCAAAGCAAGGCCCGGGTATAATATAGTGATGATACGGTTCATAACAAAACACCAACACAATATTAAGGAACAGCGAGCAGGGAATTGGGTAAAATCAGATCCGAATGTTAAAGTTTTAGAGTTCGGGAAAAAAAGGTGGTGTGTAAAGATTTGAATAGAACGTCTGTGTTTTATCTTGAAGTGAAGGTATCGAAAATATATTTAACGAATACTTTAACCCCTTCAGTACCATGACGCGTTTCCATATTCATTCTGCTTACTATTTATTGATTTTTTACAGCTTCAGAAACTAATGTAGGGGATTAAAGTAGTGAAGACTGTGGCCATTAATCTTTTAACCACTATAGACACTTCCTAATGTCAATAAAATGCTCTAATTGTACACAAATCTCAATATAAAAATGTGTCCCAGTATTGAAACGGTCAAGCAGATTTCACGTACGTAATAGTAACAAAAATCGTTACTTATCTTGACAAACGAGACGGGAGAAATATAGCAAGAAAACAAATGAGTGTCTTGAAGCAGTGTAAGAGGTCCATTAGGCGCATCTCTTCCCGCTAATCATAGGGAAAACCTGAAGGAAAAGACAGCAACAATAATTACGAGTGAGCTTACCGGATGAAGAGTACGGTGTTGATGTCACGCAAGGACACTGCGCCACGAAGGGACAGACATGATAGTGAAGATAGTAGTAGTGATAGTAATAAGAGGAACTAGAAAATATATACATACGTTCAAGAGAGAAAAATACATACATTCAAGAGAGAGAGAGAAAATATACATGCGTTCAATATAGAGAGAAAATATATATATAGTTCGAGAGAGATAGATAGATAGATAGATAGATAGAGAGAGAGAGAGAGAGAGAGAGAGAGAGAGAGAGAGAGAGAGAGAGAGAGAGACTAGAAGCTAAAAAGTGGTAACAGGAAAGGAAACGACATAATGAAAGGGAAATCTGTTTATCTATCTATCCTGTTCTCTATTTATCTTTATTTATCTATCTCTACCTATCTATCTATCTATCTATCTGTTTACTATCTATCCAACTATCCATCAAAGGTCCTTACTCTTACTAACATCTCAACGCCTTACCTCAACCTCCAGCATGCTTCTGGGTGAGGTTATTGAGTGTTTCAAGGTTGTCTGCGTGATTCGAGTCGCAGTCAGACAGGTTTGCATGTATCACTGGGGAGAATATATAGTAAATACTGTGGTGGAGCTTGTGGAGTAGGTGGATGCAGTCTTTTCCTACTCCACCACCACCACCACTACCTCCTCCTCCTCCTCCTCCTACTCCTCCTTCTCCTCTCCCTCCAGCAAAATATCCCCCCCATCTTCCTCCTCCTCCTCCTCCTCTTCACATAAAACTATTTTCAATTCCTTTTCTTCCTCCTCCACCTATTCTTATTCCTCCTCCATCTCTTCTTCCTCCTCTTCCTCTTACGATCCTTCTTTAATTCAGATATCAGTCCTTCAATAATTTACTACCGTATCATCTTCCCTTCTCTTCCCCACCCCCTCCTCCACCTCCTCCTCTTCCTCTTCCTCTTCCTCCTCCTCCTCCCCTTAATCAGCTGTCGTGTTTTTTTTTTTTTTTACCCTCCTCTTCCTCCCAACACGCATGCGCCCTTTACACACACACACACACACACACACACACACACACACACACACACACACACACACACACACACACACACACACACACACACACACACACACACACACACACACACACACACAGGAAAGTGCAAGGAAAGAAGGTTAAGTTTTTTAATAGCGTAAGATCACGTCAGGTGTAATGATGTTTTTACTTGTCCTGAAGCGAAAGTGAGTCTCCGTGTTTCCTTGTTACCTCGGGGCAGTGGTGACCCCGGGGCAGGGCGGCCACCGGGACAGGAAGTGAGTGTGAGATTGCATATACTGAAACGCAAATAGTATGTCTTGGAGATTGGGGAGAGAGAGAGAGAGAGAGAGAGAGAGAGAGAGAGAGAGAGAGAGAGAGAGAGAGAGAGAGAGAGAGAGAGAGAGAGAGAGAGAGAGAGAGAGTGTTTCGTATTATTCTCCTCCCTTTGTTACAATTTTATATTTACTATTTTCTCTTCTCTCTCTCTCCTCCTCCTTTTTCTTTCTTTCTTCTCTATCATTTTATCATTGCTTTCTGCTCTATTTTTTTTCACTCCTATCTCAATTTCTCTCTTTACTGCTTTTTTTCTTTATTCTCTCCTCTTTCCTCCATCTTCTACCCTTTACTATTTTCTCATTTTCTCTCCATTTTTCTCCTTTCCTGAATCTTCCCTCCACATTTATTATTTATCTCCATTCTCCTCTGCTTATATTCCTTCTTCTCTTCCCTCCTTCTTCTTCCCTCCTTTCCTATAATTTTCGTCACTTCCTCCTTCCTTCCTTCTCTTCTTTTCCTTCATTATCATTTTCCATTCCTCCTCCTCCTCCTCCTTTCCCTCCATCAATCACTATTTTCTCATTTCTCTCCATTTTTCTCTTTTCCTGAATCTTCTCTCCACATTTATTATTTATCTCCATTCTCCCCTACTTATATTCCTTCTTCTCTTCCATAGTGTCATTTCCCTTTTCTTCTTCCCTCCTTTCCTATATTTTTCATCACTTCTACCTTCTTTCATTCTCTTCTTTTCCTTCATTATCATTTTCCATTCCCTCCTCCTCCTCCTCTTCCTCCTCCTCCCCGTCCATCAATCACAGTAGCTCTTTTTTTTTTTTTTTTTTTACATTACAAGGGCACTGGCCAAGGGAAAACAGTGTTGGAAAAAAAAAAAATCCCGCTGGTTGCCAGGCCCTGTTTAGAGGAAAGTAGGAGAAAGAAAAAACAAAAAAAAATCTAAAAGGAGGGTCCAGTTAACGTAAGAGGTGTCTTGACACTCCTCTTTTGAAAGAGTTTAAGTCATAGGCAGGTGGAAATACAGACACAGGTAGAGAGTTCCAGAGTTTACCAGTGTAGGGAATGAAGGAGTGAAGATACTGGTTAACTCTTGCATTAGGAAGATGGACAGAATAGGGATGAGAAGAAGTAGAGAGTCTTGTGCAGCGAGGCCGCAGGAGGGGAAGGCATGCAGTTAGCAAGTTCAGAAGAGCAGACAGCATGAAAACAGCGGTAGAAGACAGATAAAGATGCAACATTGCGGCGGTGACTTAAAGAATCAAGACAGTCAGTTAGAGGAGAAGAGTTGATAAGACGAAAAGCTTTAGATTCCACCTTGTTTAGTAAAGCTGTGTGTGGATCCCCCAGACATGAGAGCCATACTCCATACACGGGCGGATAAGGCCCTTGTACAGAGCAAGCAGCTGGGAGGGAGAGAAAATGGACGAAGACGCCACAGGACACCTAACTTCTTGGAAGCTGATTTAGCAAGAGTAGAGATGTGAAATTTCCAGTTTAGATTTTTAGTGAAGGATAGACCGAGTGTGTTTAATGTAGAGGAGAGGGAAGTTGAGTGTTATTGAAGAAGAGAGGATAGTTGTCTGGAAGGTTATGTCGAGTAGATAGTTGTAGAAATTGAGTTTTGAGGCATTGAACAAAACCAGGTTTTCTCTGCCCCAATCAGAAACAAGTGAAAGATCAGAAGTTAGGCGTCCTATAGCATCTCGCCTTGAGTCATTTAATTGTTGTTGGGTTGGGCGTCTGTTGAACGCTGTTGAATAATGCAAGGTGGTATCATCAGCATAGGAGTGGATAGGGCATTGAGTCAGATTTAGGAGATCATTGATGAATAATAGAAAGAGAGTGGGTGATAGGACAGAACCCTGTGGAACACCACTGTTGATAGTTTTAGGGAAGAACAGTGACCGTCTACTACAGCAGCAATAGAACGATCGGAAAGGAAACTGGAGATGAAGGTACAGAGAGAAGGATAGAATCCGTAGGAGGGTAGTTTAGAAATTAAAGATTTGTGCCAGACTCTATCGAAGGCTTTCGATATGTCAAGGCCGACAGCAAAGGTTTCACCGAAGTCCCTAAAAGAGGATGACCAAGATTCAGTTAGGAAAGTAAGAAGATCACCAGTAGATCTGCCTTTACGGAAACCATACTGGCAATCAGAGAGAAGGTTGTGAGCTGATAGATGCCTCATTATCTTCCTATTAAGGATAGACTCAAAGGCTTTAGAAAGGCAGGAAATCAAAGCTATAGGGCGGTAGTTAGAAGGATTGGAGTGGTCACCTTTTTTAGGGACAGGTTGAATGTGAGCAAACTTCCAGCAAGAAGGATAAATAGAAGTAGAGACACAGATGAAAGAGTTTGACCAGGCAGTGAGCGAGTTCGGAAGCACAGTTTTTGAGAACAACAGGAGGGACTCCATCCGGACCGTAAGCCTTCCGAGAATCAAGGCCAGAGAGGGCCAGGAAAACGTCTTTATAAAGAATTTTAATTTTAGGGATGAAGTAGTCAGAGGGTGGAGGAGTAGGAGGAATATGCCCAGAATCATCCAAAGTTGAGTTGGTAGCAAAGGTTTGAGCGAAGAGTTCAGCTTTAGAAAAAGAAGAGACAGCTGTAGAGCCATCTGGATGAAGTAAAGGAGGGAAAGACGAAGAAGTAAAGTTGTTAGAGATATTATTGGCTAGATGCCAGAAATCTCGAGAGGAGTTAGAATTGGAAAGACTTTGACATTTTCTATTGATGAAAGAGTTTTAGTAAGTTGGAGAATAGATTTGGCATGATTACGGGCAGAAATATATAGGGCATGAGTTTCAGCAGTTGGATGGCTACGGAACCGTTTGTGAGCCGCCTCTCTATCATTGACAGCACGAGAACAAGCAGAGTTAAACCAAGGCTTTTTAGCTTTAGGGTTAGAGAAAGTATGAGGAATGTATAGCTCCATGCCAGAGATAATCACCTCTGTTATGCGCTCGGCACAAAGAGAAGGATCTCTGACATGAAAACAATAATCATCCCAAGGGAAATCAGAATAGTACTGCCTTAGTTCCTCCCACTTAGCAGAGTTAAAATGCCAGAAGCACCTCCGCTTAGGCGGGTCCTGAGGCTGCACTGGAGTGATAGAACAGGTAGCGGAAATTAGATTGTGGTCGGAGGAGCCCAACGGAGAGGAAAGTTTAACAGAGTAAGCAGAAGGGTTGGAGGTTAGGAAAAGATCAAGAATGTTGGGCGTGTCTCCAAGCTCAATGGTGAACACTTCCACTAACAAACAAATACCCTCCGCCTACTGGTGCGCGTGTCTCTCCTCATCACCTGTGTCCCGGTTCACCGGGAAGACCTCCAGATCGGTATGATACACGCTTGGAGGCTGGCTGGTTCTTTTTCTCGCTCTCGTTCTCGTTGTCTAGTTCTCTCTCTCTCTCTCTCTCTCTCTCTCTCTCACATTTTTAATCCTACTTTTCACTATTTTATCTTTTTTTATTTAAGATTTTCTTGCATATCCTACCCCTCCGTCTCCCTCTCCCCTCTCTCCCTACTCCCTCTCTCTGTGTGTGCCCCGCCCCGCCCCAGCGACCTTCACACCCCCAAAAGGCAGCATTGGCGCTCGGGGGCATTAAACGTCCGGTTCTTTTCGTTATTCTTTTTCTAATATTCAATCTGTCATTAGGACCATGGATACACAGAACTTCCAAAGGGGTTTCTCGTGTCAATAATGTGGAAATGTTGTTCACCTCTCACTAGATCCATGAAAATATAAAAGTTACGAGATAAACAAAATTACTAAGTGTTTTTTTTTCTTTTAATATAATATAATGTTAATTTGTCATAACCATAAAAACGTCCTTAAAAACCATGTCATTTCCTGTGGAGCCTTTTAAAGTAACGCGGGTAGAAGTGTTTCAGAATGGTCTCACTTTGATCTCTTTCTCTATTCACTGATTTCCTCAAGTTATCTCAATCTCATGCTCTCACTCGTTATTCTCTATCTCACTTTCCTCTTGTTCCTTTTCACTGCGTTTCCTTTATTCAATCCTTTCATACTTCTTTCATTCTTAATCTCTCAATCCATCTTCTTCCACTTCACACTCCACTCTCTTTGTTTACTAATCTCCTCTAACCTTCCAATAATCACCTATATACACCCACACGGGGAGTTTTAAAAGGACGGAGAGATGCTAGGTAGGTTAACCTCTTCAGTACCATGACGTGTTTCCATGCTTACTATTTGGTGATTTTATACACCTTTAGAAACTCATGTGGGGATTGAAATAGTGAAGACTCTGACCATTAATCTTCTAACCCTTATAAATCCTTCCTAATGTAAATAAAACCGTGCGTTGAGATGTTAGTAAGAGTAAGGACCTTTGATGGATAGTTGGATAGATAGTAAACAGATAGATAGATAGATAGATAGGTAGAGATAGATAAATAGTTTTATGTGAGGAGGAGGAGGAGGAAAATGGGGGGGATATTTTGCTGGAGGGAGAGGAGAAGGAGGAGGAGGAGGAGGAGGAGGAGGAGGAGGTAGTGGTGGTGGTGGTGGAGTAGGAAAAGACTGCATCCACCTGCTCCACAAGCTCCACCACAGTATCCTCCACTATCGCCACCGCACAACACACGCCGCTCCACCACCACACCACAGCACACCACAGCACTGCACAGCGTCATGGCGGGCGTGGCTGTGTTGGCGCTCCTTGCTACTCTGGCCCTGCAATGTGGTACGTGATGTCAACGAAGTAAAGAAAGGATAATGAATAGACTAGTTTGTTATGAAAGTCAAGTTATTATTGATGAAGGAAAATTGAAGTCATGCTGTCGTTGTTATTGTTGTTGTATTTCCAAATTTCATATTCATTAATGTGTGTAGCCCTTCAATTTTTTTTATGTAAGAGGGAGAACTGCCAACGGGAAAAAAACTATATTAGAAAAAAGGCACTCTGGAATTGTATGAAATAATTAGTTAAAAGATTGTTAGCATTCTCTCTCTCTCTCTCTCTCTCTCTCTCTCTCTCTCTCTCTCTCTCTCTCTCTCTCTCTCTCTCTCTCTCTCTCTCTCTCCCCATGTTTTGCCCTTAGATTGGTGGATTAGGGTGTAGGGAGGTCAGGGTGACACACTTCGAAGACTACCAAGAAGACTTACCAGGATCACAGTCTGAGTGGTCACAGTCACCTGCTCCCCGGGGTTGTCAGGATCAGGTGGGTCGGTGGAGTTGCTTGGGTCAGTCAGTTTGGTCAGTCAGTCAAGGTTGAGTCAGTCAGGTCTGTGGTTAGTTTCTACATTGGCCAGATTCAGTTAGGGGGGGGGGTCAGTTTAGTGGTTAGTTAGTACTCTACATTAGCCAGATTCAGTGAAGGGGGCGGTCAGTTTAGTGGTTAGTTAGTACTCTACATTGGCCAGATTCAGTCAAGGTGAGTCAGTTTAGTGGTCAGATTTGGAAGCAGGGGAGGGCGGGGAGCTGAGGGGTGCATAAGTTCGAACCCCCCTCCCTTCCTCTCATAACTTACTAAAAACTTAAGGAACAGCTGACTGACCACTCGATAGTCACTCGCCTTCCTAGCCACCCAGAGCTGCCAGCATGAGTCAGGTCGGTGGTCTTTGCAGCTGCCAGGGTAGGGGGTGAGTCAAGTGGTGGTCAGATTGAAGGCTGGGGAGGGCAGGGAGATGCTGTACACCTTCCCTCTGCTCCCCCAAGGTTGAAGGGATGAGCTGTCAGGATGAGTCAGATTGATTATATTCAGAGTAGGAATGGGAGACTCGGGAGGAGGAGGAATGCTGTACCTCCCTTGCTCCCCGTCAGGCAGGTGGTGGTGGTGGTCCCCTAAGAGTTGCCAGGGTCAGTCATGTTGTTATACTTGTCAGAGTTATCGGTTGCCAGGATCAGTCAGGTGGTGGGATGGTCCTTAAGAGTTGCCAGGGTCGGTTGGCAGGGTCAGTCAGGTGGTAGGAGGGCGTTCTTAAGAGTTGTTGCTGAAGTTGCTACTGCATCTTCATCCCGAAGGCGCCAGGCAGTGCGTGTAACATGTTACCGTTGTTGTTATTGTTACTATTATCTCATCTACTATTCTTATCTATTGCTTATTACTTATTTAGTTGTTTATTTCTTATTATTTTTTTTCTGTTTTGTGATATCTTCATTCTTCTCCTCTTCCTCTTTCATTTTCATCACCATCATCTACTTCTTTCACTTCCTTCTGTTCCTGCTACAGCTGTTGTGTTGTTGTTGTTGTTGTTGTTGTTCCTCACACGTAATAAGTATGATATGAAATACTTCCTTTCAAAGTTCTGGTTCCAGAACAATAGGGCAAAGGAAAGTTATTATTATTATTATTATTATTATTATTATTATTATTATTATTATTATTATTATTATTGTTTTTATTATTATTATAAGTAGTAGTAGTAGTAGTAGTAGTAGTAGGGTAGTAGAAATGATGATTATTCTTCTGCAACATATGTAATTTATTGATAATGTCTGATCGATACAATTAAGAACAATCACCACCAACCCACTACAACGATACATCACTACTTCATCACACCACACCACACTGCACTCATCACGTACACCACCACTCGTCGGCACCCCATAACCATCTCTCTCTTCCCCGAGTAGGACAAGGCCAAGAGGTCCTGGTGGGTCGAGAAGTCGTGGAGTCGTCAGCGAGGCGTTTCGTGGAAGAGGCAGAGAAGGAGCTGATGAACCAGTGCACCAGAACCATGCAGGCTGCTTGGAACTACCAGACCGACCTCACAACGCATCACAGAACCCTCCTGGTGAGTGACTGGTGAGGAGACGTGGGGAGATAGTGTCATGGGAAGAGTAGAGGTGAGATTATGAGAAAGAAATAGAGCATGAGACGAGAGGAAGGAAGAAATTAAGAAAAGAAGAATGGATTGATAGATTGATTGATTGACTTAACTTTCTGGTGAGGAGACGTGGGAAGGGAAATGGTGTCAATAGAATGGTAGAGGTGGGAGAGAGAAGTGGGACATAAGACAAGAGGAAAGAAGAAATTAAGAAAAGAAGAATAGATTAAGAGATTGATTGGTTTAACTCATTCTGGTGAAGGGACGTGGGAAGGGAGGCGGTGTCATGAGAGAGGATAGAGTTGGGCTTATGAGAGAGAGAAGTGGGGCATGGAACGAGAGAAAAGAGGAAATTAGGAAAAGAAAAATAGAATGATAGATCGATTGATTGATTTAACTCTTTTTGGTGAAACGACGTGGGAAGGGAAATGGTGTCAATAGAAGGACAGAGGCGGGATTATGAGAGAAAAGTTGAGCATGTGACGAGAGAAAAGAAGAAATTAAGAAAAGAAGAATGGAATTATAGATTGATTGATTTAGATCTTTCTGGTGAAGGGACGTGGCCAGGGAGGTGGTGTCATGAGAGGGATAGAAGTGGAATTTGGAGAAAAGTAGGGCATGAAGCAAGAGAAAATTAGGAAAGAATGGATTGGTAGATTGATTGATTGGTTTAACTCTCGCTGTGAGATGCAACAATTCACAACACTAGAAAAAAGCTACGAAATCTTTATTAACACCGATATGAAAGGAAAACTAACTAAAAATCATTGCCAGCATGATATTAGGAGATGGACGAAGAACAAGAAAGCCTCGGAGTAGTTAGAGATTAAAATATACTTGAAATACCAAAGAAAGTGTTAAATGATTCTAAGTGAGTCTGGTGTGTACTCTGCGCACAGGTTAACGAGCAGGACACTTTCAAGAGGATGCAGGAGGAGTCACGGCAGGAGGCTGGCAGGTGGCGCTCCGTTGACTACTTGTTCACTGACTCGGATCTGAAGGACAGGTTGGACAAGATGAGTGTGATTGGCCTGCCTGAACTGCCCTCTCCCTCTATGACCTCCGTGAGTGTTGGCCTTGTTTAAAACGTAAGATAGCACGGGAAGCTGCAAGATTCCTACAGTTTTGGATGATTTTTTTAACCCCTTTCAGTGCCATGACGCTTTTTCATATTTATTCTGCTTACTATTTGGTGATTGTATACAGCTTTACAAACTCATGTGGGGATTGAATTTATTCCTTCCTTTTTCATCAATTCCTTTCCTTTTACAGATTTAATTGTATCTTTATTTTTCTTTCTCAGTCTTCCTCTCTTTATTTATTTTTTCAATCTTTCTTCATTATATCTTCAGTCGCTATTCATGTCCTCAACTTTCTTCACTACCACTCCTTCAGTACTTGGACACATTCTTACCATGAGTTTCGGTACGAGTAGACGATTTTATTTGCATTAGGAAAGGTCTATAAAGATCAGAAGATTAATGGCCAGAGTCTTCACTATTTTAATCGGTACATAAGTTTCTGAAGCTATATAAAATCACTTAATAGTAACCAGAATGAAATTGAAAACGCGTCATAGCACTGAAGGGGTTAATTGTAGTTTACGTGCCATTTAATTGTCTCCTCTGCTCCCTGACCACTCTCCGCCCGGCGCCTCACACAACCAGTACCGAAGGGTCCTCTCCGACATGACTCATATCTACACCAGCGCCTCCGTCTGTAGCCGCTACCGTCCCTCCCGCTGCTCCCTCACGCCCCACTCAGGTACTCTCTCTCTCTCTCTCTCTCTCTCTCTCTCTCTCTCTCCGATATTTTTGTAGTATGATTTATCGGTATTATTATTATTATTATTATTATTATTATTATTATTATTATTGTTATTATTATTATTATTATTATTGCTATTAGTGTTGTTATTACCATCATCATTATTTATTTTTTCCTCCTCCTCCTCCTCCTCCTCTTCTTTTTTTCTTGTTCTTATTCTCCTCGTATTTATGCTCTTCATCCTAATTTTCTTCATTAAACACTTTCAACTTCCTCCTCCTCCTCCTGCTCCTCCTTCTCCTCCTCCTCCTCCTCCTCTGCTGCGTCTTTTCCTTTCCTTCATAATCGTGCATTTCATTCTGGTATTTTCCTTCATTATCTTTCAATTTCCTTCCTCCTCCTCCTCCTCCTCCTCCTCCTCCTCCTCCTCCTCCTCCTCCTCCTCCTCCCTGCAGGTCTGAACGAGTTAATGTCTACAAGTCGTGACCCCGAGGAATTGTCTCAACTGTGGGAGTCGTGGAGGGACAGAACAAAGACCATCAGACACTCCTACCGCGCCTTCGTCGTCCTTGCCAACCGCGCCGTCCAGGGATTCAGTAAGGGTTGTGCTTGGTGGTGGTGGTGGTTAGAAAGGAAGAGATCATTTACATTGTTTATTTTGAAATTATGCTTCTTTTTTTTTTTTTTTTTTTCTTTTTTTTTTTTTCTTCTTTTATTTCTTCTTCTTTGTCTTTTCTTCTTCTTCGTCTTCGTCTTCTTCTTCTTCTTCTTCTTCTTCTTCTTCTTCTTCTTCTTCTTCGTCTTCTCTTCTTCTTCTTCTTCTTCTTCACACAATAGTAGTAGTAAAACTTAAGGAAATCTCTCTCTCTCTCTCTCTCTCTCTCTCTCTCTCTCTCTCTCTCTCTCTCTCTCTCTCTCTCTCTCTCTCTCTCTCTCTCTCTCTCTCTCTCTCTCTCTCTCTCTCTCTCTCTCTCTCCAGATTTCAGGCACAAGGGGGACATGAATTATGTTGAATATGGCGCTGGGGACCTGATGGAGCAGCTGCAGGAGGCGTGGGAGCAGCTGCAGCCTCTTTACCTCCAATTGCACGCGTACGTCAGGAGGAAGCTGCGAGAGGTAAGAGAGAGAGAGAGAGAGAAAGAAAGAAAGAGAGAGAGAGAGGAGGGCGGGGGCGTGTTCCTGTGTGATTTTATGCTTTTCTTTATGTATTTACTTTTTTCCTTGTTTTAATTTTTATTTTCCTTAACTGTTTTTTCCTTGATTTCTTGGTATGTTTTTATTTTCCTCATACCTTTGTGCGTTTTCTTATATATATTCTCTTATTCTTTCCTTGTTTATTTATTCCTCTCCATTCTTTTCCACTTTACTCTTCTCGTTCTTATCAGTATTCCTTCTTTTAAACTGTGCTTCTTCTCTTCGTTCTTCATATCGTCAGTTTTTCCTCTATTCTTCCTCTTCCTCTTCCTTCGGTGCCAAATTTTTAGTCAGTCAGTCAGTCAGTTAGTCAGTCAGTTAGTCAGCCAGTCAGTTAGCCAGTCAGTCAATTAGTCAGCCTGTCAGTTAGCCAGTCAGTCAGTCAGTCAGTCAGTCAGCCAATCAGCCGGTCAGTCAGCCAGCCAGCCAGCCAGTTAGTCAGCCAATCAGTCAGTCAGTCAGTTAATCAGTCAGCAAGTGTAATTTTTATCATCTAGCTTTTTAAATCTTTCGTTTGTTTTTTGTCTATTTATTTCTTTATTATTATTTCATTCTATTCTTTATTATTCATTTACTTATTTTATTTATTTTCTGTGCGTGAATTTCGTTCCTCCAACCCCGTGGTTCCCAAACTGGGGTGTAAATTACTTCCTGGGAATAATTTAACAATTTTTCAGGAGTAATGGAGACTCTGAGAGTGTTGCGTTTTAATTTAACCATATAGGTATATCAATGTTAACAGCATTTTGTGAAAGGGGGTAATATGCTTAGTATTGCATGTTGTATAGGGTAACAAGCTGAATAAGTTTGGGAATCACTGCTTCTAATCCATAGGATTTCAACTTTGGGTTCGCAAACTCCCAGAGATTCATAAGAAGATTTCCAAGGATACTTAGATGACTGATGTATTAATCCTTTGCAGTACTATTGCATATTGAGTTGGTGTCAGTCACTAGATTAGCATTCCAGGGGTACTTAGATGGCTGATCTAATAGCATCCTTCGCAGTACCATTGCATGTTGAGTTAGTGTAAGTTACTTAATTAATTAACATGCTGTTAGATGTTCAATGTCAGATTACTGGTGTTGGGATAATTCAAGGGATTCGTAACGAGAAAAAGGTTGAGAATCCTTGCCTTATCATTGTGTATTTACATATGTATGTATGTATGTATCTTCGTTACATTTGAAAATATCGTATTTGCACTATATGACCACGAATTTTCTACGCTGTGTGTGTGTGTGTGTGTGTGTGTGTGTGTGTGTGTGTGTGTGTGTGTATATATAACTTGCGCGCTTTTTTTTTTTTTTTTATCTCCAGCCAATGAGACAGCGAGGCGACATCACGTGACCGGTGGCTAGGCGGGAACCCTCGCTAGTGAGAAGTTGAGAGTTTAGTGTGGAGGTGGCAGTAGTGGTAGACGTGTGAATTAGTGGAGATTCAGAAGTGTTATTGCAAGATGTATTGGTCTCTGAGAGGTAAGGTGTTGTGTGTGGCTATGCTCATATATACACACACACACATTGTTTATCGTGTGTGTGTGTGTGATGGCGGCAGGGTAAGGTTAGGGAAGTCTAGGAGGAGGGCGGGGTTACAATGACGTGACTCTTTAACCTTATTATTGAGTGACTCAGTATTTGACGGTGTTGACTCGCCCTGTCTTATGTGCCCTCACTACCACACACCTCAACACCACCACTGACACTGTATCAACTTCACCAGGACATTGGAACCGGCCAACATTAACATTTGCAAATGTAAACAAGCCCCCTCTCCATCCCCCTTCTCTGTCAACAACCATTATCTGCTTTATTTCTCACTATTATAGATCTGTTTTGCCACAACATGCAGGCACGTTACTAAACTTTCATAGCAGCTATTAAGATACATCCTCCATGGTCAGGTTTAAGTTTGGTGAAGGTATAAATGAGGTATAAGGGGGGATCGACCTCCTCCTCCGTTCTGCCGCCATCTTGGATATGCCTGCCCCAGCCCGTCTAGAATCCAGGTTATTTTCTTTAATTCCTGGACAGTTTATTTAGGCTCAGTAGTAAGATTTGATGCTTTCTACAACTATTTCGTTGCCTTTGAAGTGTTTTCCATGCGTGTGTGGGGTGAAGCATGTTGTTGTTGCCATTCTTCTTGTGTTAAATAAGATTGTTTTTTGGCGCCAAATTTTCAAGAGCGTCCAGGGAAATTTTTTGTTTGAGCCAGTATGAAGTTGGTATTGTTTTCAAAAAATAGTTGATGTACTTTAAAGTGTTTCGCCTTCCTGGTCAGTGGAATTGGTGGAGAGTAGAATTGTTTTCTAGCGGTGATAATGTTCCAGTAATAGTTTTGTTTTGATCCTCATTGAATATGTATTTCTAGCTCTCACTTGCTCTAAAGTGTTGGAAAAGACTGTTCATAATTTATAAAGTGTGTTTTATTCCTCTGAAGTGAGAATGGACGGACATTTCGATTTTTTGAGGGGGGAGGTCAAGGTTCCAACATATTATTCATAGTTCTTTTGAAAAAAAATATATTGGTGGGGTTTGGAATTTCTTTATATTTTTGGTATTAATTATAATATGTGCCAAGTCAGAATATGTAAAGCATTCTGGTCTGGCGGCGTTTTTTCGAGGGGTCATTTTCAAAATTATATGCGTAACGTATATAAGCCCGCCAGTCGGGGCCGGCCCTGGCCAGGGCCGTGACGTCATCAGGCCGGCAGCCCCGCTGG
>NC_059276.1:5320275-5352775 GCF_017591435.1 Portunus trituberculatus
ATGTGTTATATGAACATGCATTGCTATAGAGATGAACAGACAGGAAGTACGTAGTTACCCAAGTGAATGATGATCTACTTCAGTTTAATTCATGAGATGGAGTGAGGCAGACAGTTTGCTCTGCCCTTGAAAAGAAATTGCAGACTCTGGATTTATTCAGAACATTTTATAGAAGTAACAGTGCACCTCAAAACCTAATTAATTATATATACTGATGATAATATTTTCCAACAAGAAAGTAGAATTATTAATATCATTTGAGTTGTAGTTTTTAAGATACTACCAATACTAACATTGTAACCTGACGCAACCTGCAGGATGACCCATCTTCACCGTGCCCCAGTGACCGCCTCAGTGTAACCTGGGCTGACGGGGAGCGGTCGGTGTCCAGCGATGGTGTGTCACTGGTGCAGAGAGGCCCAGGCAGCACACCTGACCAGCCATCCATCAACACCCTGGTGCCTGGTGGGTGTGGACTGACTCACTGCTGGCTCACTCACTTATTTGTGATTGAATGATGGCTAATTGCTGATTGACTGAGTGATTGAGGGTCGATTATTTGACTGACTGATGGACCGACTGACTGACTGACTGACTGACTGACTGACTGACTGACTGACTGACTGACTGACTGACTGACTGACTGACTGACTTCAACATTTTATGACTGACCAATTGATTAACTGATTGAAGGAATGACTGATTGATTGATTGACCAATTGATTGAGTGACTCATTGACAGACTGACTGATTGACTGATGTCCCACTTTCACTTCAACTTTATGCACAGCATGTTTTAGCTTCTGTGTCCATAAACAACAGTTTGAGCAGTCACCACATTGAAGTGCAAGAGCTAATTAGTGATTTTTTTTTTCTTTGTTAACTCTGGAATTCCCCACCCATGTATGTTTTTCTCCTGCCTGTGACATAATTTCAAGAGGGAAGTTTCAAAATGCTTATCCTCCAATTTGTCTATTTAATCCATTCTTTAAGGACTGGCATCTTAATGAGCTTTTTATTTTAAGCTCTTGGCCAGTGCCTGTATTACTTTGAAAATATACATGTGTTACATTGTTAGCTTATGACAACCACCAGCTTGTGGGAGTCTGCTGGAGGAGGCACAAGAGTCAGCCCTTCCTGAGAAGCAACACCAACACCACCAGCATCAGCAGCAGCAGGAGGATGAGGAGTATGGAGCAAGTGTGTCTGCCATCCTGAGGCGCTCCAGTTGTCGGGGCGGCTCACGGCGCAGCACCAGGAGGAGGAAGAAGCCCAGGAGGACCAGCACCGTCACCACCAGCTCGGGGGAGTACGTAAAGAGAGAGAGAGAGAGAGAGAGAGAGAGAGAGAAAATAATACATCTCATTAGTTGTATGCGTTTGTAGCTGTATATAAATGTATCCATGTCTGTCTTTTGTTTACATATGTTATTTCAAGGGTTTGGTGTATCTCCCTGGCAGGACAGTGGTGGAGGTGGATGGACTGAGTGAGGAAGAGGAGGTGGCAGAGACGCTGAGGATCCACAAGGAGGTAGTGGCGGGCGTCAGGCTGCAGCCGTGGCCCATAGCAAGGTGGGGGAGCCTGCAGACACTAGGGCTGAGTCCCTAGACCGATGGATTGAGTGAAAATAAGACATCAATACTGTATTGAAGAGAGAGATTTGTTAGACAGGGATTGTGCAACACACTCAGCATCACACACTGACACTAAAAGTAAACAGAAAGACGAGGAATTTTTTAGTGAATAAAGTGTACTGTTTTAGTTGTAAGCAGGTGGTCTGATAGAGACTGCAAATAAAAGTAGAACATTAACAATTTTAACAAAGACTCTGCTACAGATAGAGTTGAGAGTAGCACATACTAATATTAAAATGCAGAAAGATAAGGAATGTACTGGTGAAGGGAGCAACTACTTTTATAGAAATGGTATCATCATCATCACTACCATTAATGCTGTTTTACTTAAGTGACAATAATGACAGCAACACTAGCATGATAATGGACAGCACCTAACGCACACCCAGGAAGCTGCGTCTGGCCAGGGCGTCACGGGAGTACATCAGGCGCCACGAGGGAGAGCTGGAGGAGCGTCTGGCCCAGAGCACCAGCACTTGGGACGTCCTGCTGCACTGCTTCATCCGTGCCAGGAGGGTGAGGCCCACACTGCACCCTGAGAGATGGGCAAAGGGGATGACTAAGAGATTGTTTTCTTCATAGTGTTTCTCTTATTTGTTTTCTCTCTCCATCATCCTCTCTCCCTTCCCCTTATTTTTATCTAGTTTCTCTCCAGCGTCTTCTTTCCTTCCCTTCATTTCTCTCTAGTTTCTCTCCAGCTCAATAGTTTCTCCAGCATCCTCTCTTGCCTTCCTTAATTTCCGTAATGGTGCTTGTTTACAGTATACATCTCTCTCTCTCTCTCTCTCTCTCTCTCTCTCTCTCTCTCTCTCTCTCTCTCTCTCTCTCTCTCTCTCTCTCTCTCTCTCTCTCTCTCTCTCTCTCTCTCTCTCTCTCTCATTCTGTACATTCATCTGTTTACCTTTTCTTTATTTAAGCAAGAGACATGAAGCTAACACACTGCTGGCTCTGTGGCAGGTGCTCCGGGGTGGTGTGCGGGCAGTGTACGTGTGGGTGTCTGGTCTGGAGCCATGGCAGGGTCGCATCAAGACCATCGAGTCACACTTTGGCTCAGCGGTGGCCTCCTACTTCACCTTCCTGCGTTGGGTGTTGGGCCTCAACGTGGCACTGGTGGCACTCCTGGCAGCCTTTGTCATCATCCCAGAGGTGTGAGGGAGGCAGGGAACAAACAGTATAGGTGTTTTGGGTGTTTTGGGGTTTAGAATGCTGCCATGCTTTTGTAGTTAATGTTTATATACAAATATTTATTGGTATCTGAAAATGTGTGAATGATGCAGTGATTTGACCTTTAAGTAATGGGGAAGGTGCTAAAGGTGCATCATGACACCTGAGGAGCTGCCTGACTCTGGTTTAACATTGACTTTTGCATGCAGTTCCTGGCTAGTGACCGGGACAGTGCAGGGGAGAGGAAGTCCATCCTGCCTTGGGAGCGCATCTCAGCATATGACTTCAAGGTTCTGTGGGACTTTGAGGGAGTGATGAGGTACTCGCCTATCTTCTATGGCTACTACAGCAAGGACCCTTACACCAGTGAGGGCTACAGGCTGCCACTTGCCTACTTCCTCACCTCTCTTGCCGTCTATGCCTACAGTTTTGTGGCTATACTGAGGAAGTGAGTGTTTGTGTATTGTGCCTAATGACCTTCTTGTAGTACAGGTGTATACAGGATTTGAGGGAAGTTTGTCTTATTTTTACATTTATATTGTTTACTTTGATCTGTGTGTGTGACCTAGATGTAGTGTGCAGGATTGAGTCAGTAATGTTGTGTCTTTCCATCTGCTTTACTCAATATTAAAGTCATGGGTGTTCATGCATTGATAACCTCACCTTCCAACTTATTCCAAGCCTCACTCCTTCTGTCTGAAAAGCAACATTTCTTGGTGTTGTTTAGATGTCAAATCTTCTACAATTTGCACTTGTGACCATTTTGTCTTCCTCTACCCCTTGTCAGAAGAACCAACTTCTCCAATTTTTATCTTGTTAATTTTAAAATATTAGAGATTTTTTCTTTACATCTTTCTTGCAGCTCCCTTCTGATAACTCTATAAATCTTTGCCACACAATTTTCTGTTTTCTAATCTCCCTATTACTTTCCAAAGATTGATAAGTTAATGATTTCTCCAGGATCTTCCTTTTACTGCCTCTACACAGCACTAAGTTTTGTGGTCCTTGTCGCACCACATAGGATGGCTGCCAACTCTCGCATGTCCAAACTTGCTGAGGACGAAGAGTGCACTTTCACGTGGCGTCTGCTGGCCAGCTGGGACTACACCATTGGCAATCCTGAGGCAGCCCAGAACAAGGTGGCTGCCATCAACACAGGCTTCAGGGAGTCACTGCTGGAGGCAAAGGAGTCAGAGAAGGAGGAAAAGAGGTGAGTTAGGGACCAGAGGAGAAGAAGGGAAAAGAGGTGGGTTAGGGAGTGGAGGAGGAGGAGGAAAAGGAAAAATCAATGAAGGAGGAAGACAACCGAAGGATGAACAAGAAAAAACAAAACATTGCTCAACACTCACTACTCTCCTGACAGTTGGAAGCTGCGATTGCGACGCTTGCTGGCACATTTCATTGTGGTGCTGATCATCGTGGCCAGTGCGTACGCTGTGGTGCTGCTGGTGAAGCGCTCCGTGGGGGTGGACAGCTCTGCCTCCTGGTGGCAGCAGAATGAACTCACCCTCACACTCACCCTCATCTCCTTTGTCTGCCCAAACCTGTTTGATGTAAGTGTGGTGTGCAGCATTAAGGAATGGCCTATGTCTGTTAGGATTCACCGGATTAATTTACAGGTTTACAAGTCTAATAAACAAACAACTCTTGCACTGAAGAGAAGTGCTACTTTTGACTTTATCTGATATGTTCGCAGCTGGTGGGGATGCTGGAGGCACGTCACCCAAGGAACCAGCTGCAGTGGCAGCTGGCACGCATCATGTCCTTCAACTTGCTGAATCTGTACACCCTAATCTTTGCCCTCTTCTCCAAGGTGGATGACATGGTAGGCTATGGATGCACTGCCACACCTCAGGAATGAGTGACCATGAGAAAGAGGAGAGACTTGTAGTTATTCCATTTCTACATTAACTTTCTCTCCAAAAACTATATTATATACTTGTACTCATCAACAGGATATATTTAGTTAGAAGAATATGTAACAATTTGTTTGCATATAATTGTTAGATATTTTTAGTCATTTAGATCAAATATGTAAAAATAATATCTAGAAACTAAATTGCTTTAATTTCATTTCACTTACATTTTTTATTGCAACCTTCCCAGACTAAGGATCTTGAGGAGCTGAAGGAAAACCTGACTGCTGTCCACATGGAGGAGCTACAGATGCTCACCACCATCACACCCTGGACACCCAACACCACCATAGCTGACCCCACTGACGCATCCATCACCTACAATGCCTCGGTGTACGCCCCCACCCCCTCACTGGGCGATAGAGTGAACCTTGGTGTAGTGGAAGATGGCATGACCAGCTTCTCCTCCACCCTGCCTGCTGTCATCCTGGACACGGAGGCTTCACTCAGCTCTACCTTGGCAGCATCGTTCCTCACTGCTGCTTCACTCTCCAAGTAAGACCATCACTGTCTCTTATACATGTCTGAGTAAGTTTAAGCACCACTTTTTTCTCCAGTTGGCTGTTTTGCGTCCATCTATTCCAGCGCAGCCAGCAAAATGCCTTATTGCTTCCTTCCACCTCTTATGTTCTCCTTTCCTATCTTGTCTTTTTCCTTCCTTGTGTTGTTACATTCTTGACTGTCTTCTTTTGTCATTCATCAGTTACCATTTTGTGACGTGTTGTATTTCACTAGATTGTTGCTGCCCAAGGGTGACCCAAGACAGAAGACACCTCCACCTGGCTGCCACGTGCTCCCAGTCACCTGTCCTTCCACTGTGCCTGCCTCCACAACCTCAGCCACAGCCTTCTCCACCACTCCACCAACCTCCACCCACAAGCACACTGACTGGGCTGAAGTGATCTACGGCTTGGGTGGTGATGGTACACTCCTTGGTGATGAGCCGGTGTACTTGGGTGAGGATAACTTAACCACACCCAGCTGGCTTTCCACAGAGTCCACACAGGAACCTGGTGGAGATTATGAGAATTATCCAGCAGAAACAGACAGTAGTGCAATCTCTTCTGACCCTCGTGTTGATGGCAGCACTCCTAATACTTCCACTTCTAGTCCGGTTCCTATTGAAGCTGATGGAGTGTTTAGTAATTACACATCAGAAGCAAGCACTAATATAACCTCTCCTTACCCTCATGTGGCTAGTAATACTGCTATGGCTAATACTTTGTCATCCACTCCTGTGATTACTGTTGGTGCAAGCAATGGTAGTAATAATGGTAGTCTGCATCTTTCTGAACCTGAGCTTAGTGGTGATGGAGGATTCTCAAATGGCACTGAACTAGATAAACCATTCAGAGCACTTGGCAATGAATCCAGCACCATGTCATTAGAGGTGTTAGAAGGACACACCACACCACCACCACCTAGTGTAGCAACAACACCACACACTCTTGACAAGTCTGAGCACTTTGCAGAGGTCTCAGGCACCACTAAGGCTATCATTGAAGGTCCCCCGGAATATGCCAGATTAGAAACCTCCACAGAGGCTACTGGTGCCAAGGAAGAAAACTTTTTAAAACTAATGAAACTGACACCTGGCTTACCAGGAATCTTCCACATGCTTGGTGACTTGGAGGAGGAAGAGGAAGCAGAGAATAGCATGAGGACAGTGACAGTGCATGATGTGATTAGGCAGAAGAGGAAGGTTGATGCTGTCCAAAATTCTCCATTACCACAAATCCAGACTCAGGATAAGGAAGCTAAAATAAAAGGAAGAAGCTCATTTAGGAATTCACCAATTTTAGATGAGCAAAAACAGTTAGATGTCACCACTGAAAGGGAAGAAGTTATGGAAGTAAAAGAAAGAGAAGGAAAGTCAACTGGGATCTTGCACTCACCTGATAATCAAAATGGGGAAAATCATGTTATAACTGAAAAGAAAGAAATAATGAAAACAGATGCATTGAAAGATAAAACACTCGAAGTGAAAGAAACAAAGGGAAAAATCTTAGAAGTCAAATATTTTGAAGAAAATATGACTAGTAATTCATATGCAATAAATCACAAAGAAAGGGAAGGTCAGAAAGTGAAAAACCTGGATAAGGAAAACCTGTCAGTGAAGAGAGCCAAGCGTGTGATCAATGATTATGGTGGGATAGATGTCAACGATGCTCACTACCTCCCCTCCTTTGGTGATGATCCAGAGGACAATATGATGACCTACGACCCTCCCCCAGACAACAGCCTACCCATGGATCTAGACACAGGAGACAATGCAAACAATCCAACCGAGACCAGCTCCACACTGGACAGTATTGAAGAAACTAAGGATAACTGGGGTACTAGAATGGTGCTGCCAACTGTGGTGTCTTACAATATATCAACGACTGACAGGGATTCATTTTGGGCGCAGTTCTTGAGGGGTACTGCAGAGGGTGATGAGGCAACACTTGAGCCCTCGATGGTGGGGGAAGAGAGCGGGACAACTGTGGAGAGCCTTACGGATTTGCCTGTTGATGCTGAGGACTGCTTTGTTATGGTGTGTGAAGGTGAGTGAAAGGCTCCCCTGCCTAGACTATAACTGTCCTCTATCCATATCTGTATTTTGATCTCTTATGTGTTCTTTTTTATATGTTTTCCTAGCTTGTAACAGAAGCATCCATGTGTTCCTGCTTTCCTTGTGTGCTCCTCTCTTCTCATTGCCGTACTGCACTCATACACTGTTCCCTTAGTCTATATCTGTGCTCTATCCATATATATATATATTATCTTTGTTCTGTTCTTTTTTTATGTTTTCTTGGTTTGTGACAGGAGCCTCCATTTATTTCTGCTTTCCTTGTGTGCTCCTATCTTTTCATGTCTCACTTCATTTTCTTCAGCACACTTTGTTCCCTTAGTCTATATCTCTCCTTTATTCATAGCTACATTTTTATCTGTGTTTTTTTATATGTTTTCCTAAGTGAATGCTTGTGACAGAAGCCTCCATTCATTCCTGCTTTCCTTGTGTGCTTCTGTCTTTTCATTATGTTACTTCACTCACTCCACCACATTTTGTTCCCTTCTCAGCTTAAATTACCCTCCTATATCTCTTATTCATGATTAGTGGATGTGAACTGCTTGTGTTGACTGAAGGACTTGCTTGATATTGGGTTTTAGTTATACTTCATGCTTATATTGAAAGACTTGGATATACTAAATTACTAAGACTGAGAATTATAAAACAGACACTATATTATTATAAGTTTTAATGGATATTCTTTCTCACTGTTTCTCAGAGCCACCCACCACCACCACCACCACCACCACAGAAACACCCACAGCGTCACCAACAACCTTACCACCACCCACACAGCCCACAACTCTCACTATGCACCCGACCCCCACCACACCTGAGCCCACCACCCCACACCCCTTCCTGGTGCAGCCCATGAAGAACAACCCTGAGAAGTGGGTGTCCTCGCTGCCCAACAAGTCACAGGAAAGACTGAGGAAACTGTGCTGGGAGACAATGTTTGGCCAGGAAATCATCAAACTGACTGTTATGGATCTGGTGAGTGTGTTTGTTTTTCATCCTCTCTTTAACTTGATCTATTGTCTTTTGTTAACACTGGGACCACTGAAATATCTTGTTTGGATGGCTATGAAGAAGGAATGTGGGGTTAATTTCATCTGTTATGTAATGTATTTGAAAGTTTGTATTTGAACAGATTAATATAAAGAATAAGTCCTTTAAAATTTGTAGACAGTTATGGTGAAGACTTCTGTGTATTTATTCTATTATTGTTTATTTTTATTTATTAATCTATATTACATTTATTATTATTATTTTGCTTTTATTTATCTTTTTTGTATCCATATTTGTTTATCTTTATATTTTTATTTTTCATTTATTTATTTATTTACTTATTTTATTTACTCATTTATTTTTATTTATTTATTTATTATTTTTTTTTTGTGTGTAAAATTCATTCCTAAACACCAATTGAATAACAGGAAACAGCCTTCAAGATCACCCTGACACACTAACAGAACTCTACACACAAGCAACCCTTTTTGTGGCCCACAGGTGTTGACAGTAGTGTCAGTGGTGATGACAGAGTACGTGCGGGCTGTGGTGGTGCGGCTGCTCAATGGCTGCTTCTGCTGGGACCTGGAGAAGCAGTTTCCTGGCTATGCGGATTTTAAGATTGCCGAGAACATTCTGCACTTGGTCTACAATCAGGGGATGGTCTGGTGAGCTGAGGCTTGCTGCTGTACCATTATCATTGCTGTTTGACTGTTTTTATGGCTATGCTGTATTCATATTTTGTTTTATTTATTTCTTTTAGGTGTTTTTATTTTCTTTCATTTAGCTTGCCTCATCTTTGTCTTTATCCTGCCTCTTCTTTGTCTTCCTTCCACTTTTATATGTATCTCTTCTTCTAATGTATCCAGACCAGTTCATCCTCTTTTCTTGTATTTTCTTCAGCTCTGTTCTCACAAGTATCTATCAATTTGTCAATATCTAACACCTGTTCTTCATTATGGCATTAAAAGTCAACCAATCAGTTCGCTCAGTTGTAACAGTGCACCTTTCCCTCATCCCTTGGACAGGATGGGAATGTTCTTTGCTCCGGGGCTGCCAGTACTCAACACCTTCAAGCTGGTGGTGATGCTGTATGTCCGCTCCTGGGCTGTCGTCACCTCCAATGTGCCTCCTGAGACAGTCTTCAAGGCCTCAAATAACAACAACTTCTACCTCCTCCTACTGCTTACCATGCTGTTCCTCTGCACGCTGCCAGTCGGGTGAGTGTTTTGTGTTGTTGCTTTGCTAGTTGTGCTCTTTTTTAGGTAAGAGGGGAAAGCTGGCCAAGGGCAACGTAAAACGAAAAGAAGATCCACTATTTGCCAGTTTCCTTGTAGGTCCGAGAGAGTTACAAAAAAAAAAGGGGGATAAATGTCTTGAAAGCTCCCTCTTAACCCCTTCAGCACCAGGACTTGTTTTTATATTCACTCTGCTTACTATTTCGTGACTTTATACAGCTTCAGAAACTCATGCAGGAGGAATTAGAATAATGAAGACAGGCCTTTAATCTTCTGACCTCCATAGACCCTTCCTAATGTCAATAATCATCATCTAATCACACACAAACTCATGGTAAAAATGCATCCAGGTACTGAAGGGGTTAAATGAAGTCATGACATAGGAAGTTCAAAATACAGAAGCAGGTAGGGAGTTCCAGAGAAAGGTATGAATGATTGAGAATACTGGTTAACTTTTATTGTTGAATGCCTATGAAGTTCACGTCCATCGTCACACAGCTCTGGTCTCTATATATTCTTTGCACATTTGCAGTCTTTCTACAGTGTTACATTATCTAATATATTACCAATGCATTTCTCCCTTTTTCTTCTCCTATCCACACTTTACCTAATGTGATGCACTTTCCAGATATGCTGTGGTGTGGTTGGCGCCGTCGTGGCATTGTGGACCATTCAGTGACTACCCTAGGATATACCAGCTTGCTACTTCAACCCTGATTGGAGGACTGCCACCAACTCTCTATCCCATCATTGACTACATTTCCTCCCCTGGTGTGGTCATTCCTGCTGGCCTCCTGCTAGTCCTCATCATCTACTACCTTGTCTCTCTCACCGCTGCATTGCGGGAGGCCAACAGTGACCTGAGGGTGAGTGTGGCTGAGTCATGATTAGATTAGAATATTGACTACAGTGGCTTTTCCTGTGTATTGTATAACTGTGTGGTGAAAGTTTGGAGCATAGTCTTGGAACACATCATTGTCTGCAGGAAAAACAATTCATTTAGTTCCCGTAGCATTGTTTTGTCTTTAAAAACATCTAGATTTTGTCAAATAAAATAGAACTTGTTATACTGTTATAAATGAACAAGCAGAGGATTAAAAGATGAAGGAAGTAATGTGACTTCTCGACCTCACAGGACCAGCTGCGCCAAGAAAGGTCAGCTGAGAAAAGGAAGGCTTTGGAATCTCGCTCAGGAATGAAGAGGAGAAGTGAGACTCCCACATCCAGGTCAGTGGTTTATGGTCAGGTCAGGCCAGGTGACATAGCCTGTAAACACAATAAAGAACAAAGCTTTTTATTTGTAGATTTAAGGATTTATAGATTGCATGTTTGTAAGTTGAAATTCATTTATAGTATTGTGTTGTGATGTATATGGCCAACTATGGGGTATAGATTGGTGGTATATAGATGGATAGTATTGAGTACTAATGTGTGTGACAGGTGGAGCCGCGTGGTGCCCCTCACCCCCCTCCCACGGCCCCGGCTGGATGCCACAAGTGACCCTGAGAAGCTACCTGCCAAAAAGCCTCCCTCAGGTGTGCTTCAGGCTGGTGACTGGCTTGGCCACTGCTGATAAGACACAGATAAGATAGTGCCTAGGAATGGGTGGAGGCTGAGTTAGGGTTTGAAATTGTTCATAAAAGATTACTTATTGTATTGAAATAGTTTCTTATTTGTAAATGTAATATTGTGTGATATGTTTGTTTTACACACAGTACTTGTAATACATAACTTATTTTTCTGTCAGAAATTGGTTATTTTTCTGTCAGAAATTGGAAGAACAACTTCATGATTGGACCAATGTCTTGTTTAAGCTAAGGCAGGAATTTCTTTTCATTAAATACTTTTCTGTGCATTTCATGTTTTAATGCAAGAACTGCTTTATGAACAGATTATGGACATGTTCCAGCTTTGTCTCCTGAGGGTGAGGATGGCCCCATCATGGCCCTGTGTGACCCGCCGCGAGGCAAGGATGATGGACCATGGCCTGATGACATGACCGACCTTGGCCACTCAGAGGTTTTTGATGATTCTCTGTCTGAGTCACGCCAGGTGAAGGCACGAGAGGCTGCAGAGGGACATGAAAAGAGGGCCAGGGATTACTTTGAGAAAGAGAGAGACACAGAGCAGCAGCACAAGAGCAAGACAAGAAAAAATTCCTTCCCAACACAGACAAAGGAGGAGGAGGACAGTTCATTTAGAGTGCCCAAGGGAAGACAAAAATCATATGGAAGTCAGAACCGAGGCCACAGAATAACACAGGAGAGGAAGCAGTCAGATGAAAGCCTCCACAGGGACTCCCCAACCAAGGTCAGGTCCAGCCACAGACAGTATACAGACTCACCACGGGAGAGGAGGAGGAGTTCTGGCTCACACTCAAGCAAACACAAGGATAAGCTTCCTGAGGACATACAGGAGGCACCAGATGGCCCACACCAGGACACGGGCAAACACACCAAGACTCACCGTGGACTGGCTAAGAAAGACTCTTCAAAGTTACCTCCTGAAACAGAGACCCCGACAAAAGGTGTTCTCTCCACACGTCACCGCAGGGAACACTCTATACTGAAGCTAGAGGATCTGAAGCGCACCACCAGTGGACAGCAGAAAGGAGCAGGCACCACTGTTCCTGCCAGCCAGCAGTGCAGCAGTTCAGATGACTCCCAGGGCATGCAGACCATACCTGTCATCAAGGTGGTGTAGTGGATTGTGATGAGGACTGAGTGACTTGCTTTTCATTCTTTACTGCTTATAGTCTGTAGAGTAATGGAATCTTGTTGTATCTTTGTTGATGGAGATATTTTTCATCATTCAGTGGATGATTGGAGTCGTTATGAAAGGTCTGAATATAACTACTACTCACTCCTTTTCAGCTCACATAGCCTGTTGATCCAGGATAATTCATCTAGCTTACTTCATAGATGTTGATGGAAATAGCACAAATTATTTACAGGAGACTTACAGGAATGTTATCTTCTGCACATCAAAAACTTGAATGTTCCCTCTTCCACATTTCCTAATATCTAATGTACACATAATTTGCATCAGTACCTTGTCTCATCAAATATCCTGCTACCTCAGACATTTTAATTGTTTGTTCTTTATTTCATTCCCTTCCTTCCTTAGATCAGCAAAGAGGACAGTGTGGAGCGGTCTCTTCAGCAAGCCAAACTGCAGCGCCAGGACAAAACACAGGATGACCCCGACAACACAGAGGGCAGCCAGCAGTCCTCCAACAGCAGGCCAGGTGCTGGCTCGCCATCGTCTGGACAGCACAATAGCAGTAGTGTGGAACTGAAACATGTGACAGGGAAGGACTCCACAAAACCAATGACAAGCAAAAAATCAGCCCCAATTGAAACCAACCTAGATGAACCCTATTTTCCCGAGTCAGACACGGCTGCCTTGATTGAGAAGAGTGATGTTGAAAAGCTGCCTCTTCAGCTTGCCACAGAGGAGGAGTCTGTGATCCTTAGCTCAGATGAGGAGTCAACATTACTTGATAAGTGAGGTGAGGGAAAGAAAGTGCTAGTTTTTAGACAAATCTATAGAGCAGTGAGGTGAGGGAAGGTGCACAATTTTATATTTGCTTCCTGATTGGGAAGTGAGGTGAGGGAAGGTGGTGGTAGTGTTTTGTAGCTGTTTCTGACATACAAGGAGCAGTTTTGTCTGATGAATTCACCTGCAGCACTCATACATACAGTATATAGGTTAGAGGAATAATTGGTAATGTTAGATACCTCCCAAATATGTACTTAGGTCTTGCACTGTGTTATCGTAAGGACTGTACTGTTTGCATTTCTTGCTCAACTGTATCATACACCTGTGCTTTGTATGTCATTCACCTGCACTTCAAAAGATCCTTCTTGATGAGAATTGTTTAGACAGATCATTTGGAAACCTAAACCTAAAATACTTGGTGTGTCAAGTAATGGGTTTTTGCTTATATTTAAGGATATTATAAATATTTAAATGCTTGCTTCAACTACCAGAATATTTATTCAGCATACACCATAGAAAATTGACAAAAGGTTTAACACGAGTATGCCAAGAAATGTAAAGAGACTGTTCAACATGTTAATTTCTCCGATCAACCTTATCTTGCCTTTCTGCAAATAAAGAATATCTAGCATGACAACTGACAGTGTTCCTTAATTACAAGGAAATATTAAGTTAAGGTTTGTAAGCCAGTTACATGTACTAAATATAAATAAAGAAAAATCATTAAAAGAAATCAGTTAATATCAACAAAAGTTGACATTAAAATGAACATCTACATAAACTTCATTGCATCAGACAAGTGGATTTCATAACACACTTCCAAGCATGATAAATAACAGTGCATATCTTCACTTAACAAGAACTTCACTTTAACAAAACACAGAATCAAAAAATGGTTTACAAGTTCCAGTCTTGACAAATGACAACCCTTTATTCCCTTCAAGTGAGGGCAATTATCTCCTCCAAATGAAGGCTGAGAGGAAAAGTCTATAAAAATACAAACTGAAAGCAAGTTAATTTACCATAGCAACACACAACTCCAGTTAAGCCCAGTACAACAGATGAGTGTTCTTCCTAAGGACAACTAAGGGTCTGTAAGCTGTAGGTGCCAGGTCTGCCCAGTTGTAGTACAGCTTCCTGTATCCAGCACATAGAACCTGAGGAAGCTGGTTCACTCTTACTTCTTCTTGCTCCCGGGTGGCTGTAATGGCTGGCCCTTGTCTTTGCCTCGCAGACGCAACCCTGAGGAAGCAATGCTCATGTTAGGAAGGTCTTTGTGTGGGAAGATTAAATAACAGAGTACTTCAGTGTCTGTTTGGAGAGAAAAGTCTTTGGTGGCTGAGATGATGTAGTGTCTCAGATGTACTCAGTAAACATAGAACTTAATTGAATGATTGATTTCTTGGTTGATTGATTGATAAAACATTCTTACAGTGGAAAAATGGTCATATGGTGCCATGCATGAAAAGTGCCAGCATGTTATTATCTGGTTAAAAGAACAATGACCTTTGTCTTTGTGTATGCAAATAATTTCCAGAGGAACAGTTTTATAGCAGTCCATTGTATAACTAAATGAACAATAACGATCCACATCGCCCTCTCTACCACAGCCCAAGTTCGGCACTCACCGATGGCCCTCTCTATTTTTCCGAGGACACTCTGATTTGGCACGGCCTTGCCCTGCTCGTATTCCTGGATGACCTGTGGCTTCTCATTAATGTGCTGCAGAAAGACAGATTATAAGCATCTAGAGGTAAACTTGTGGAAATTTTACAAAAAGTAATGATCTTGAAAGTATTCAAATAAACATTAGCACATGTACAATGAAACTGAAGATCGTATGTAGCTGATAACTAACCATCAATAATACTGCATCAAAACATGACATTAGTTGAATTATACATATTTAGCAACATATGAACGAGTTGTGTTTGAATTCAATGAGAAGACTCGGTAGAATTTACCTATGTTGCAATACCTGACATGCACACTTTGGATGACTTGACACAATTTAAATTCTGTCTGTTAAAACAGAGGAACTACATTACAACATCTGTTTAGCAACAAAACCACAAACACCAAACACTCCTCACACATAAGCAGCAAGTCCTAAACAACAGAATATTACAAAATTCATATATGGGAAAACACAACTATATATCTTCAAACAAACACACTTACAGTAGCAAGGTCCTTCTGAGTCCATCCCTTAGACTGCCGTCCCTTCTGAATGAGTCTGCCCACATCCACAGTCACCTTCTCGTGCTTCAGCTCCTCAGTCTCTCGGTCCAGCTTGGCCGTGTTAAGGGAGGTGCCGTGTTGCTTGTTGGTGGCCGCCCCATCTGGTGTTGACACAGTCGTAGTAATAGTAGGTGTAAGACCAGAAATACGAGTACTATAGCAATAGGTGAAAGTATTAGTAAAAGAATTAATATTTAAAGTAGTGTGTAAGTAAAATTAAACAATCTTGGATGAAATACTTACATTTTGAGCTGGTTTCCACCTGGAGGCCACTTCTCCGGGCCTGATTGACAGCCTGCAGGGAAAATATTCAATGAGTTACATGAGGCTAAACAGATTAGCAGGCAGTAGAACTGTTTGTGAGTTAAAAGTATTTTGGTAGAGCGAGGAGACTAGGCTTGTAACCGTCAAGTTGACCTTGAAAAAGGATTAGTTCACCTCACTTAGGCCCCCCACCACCGCGGTTCCCCCACCCTGCCGTCACCAAGTATTTCTATTTGTTTGTTAGCTTTCTTCTTGTGAGTTAACAGATTGTAAATTAGTATGGCAGTAGCTACTGAGGTATATCAGAGTGTGATTGAGAGCGTGAAAGAGAGTGTTGAGGTGGGATTGGGCTAGTTTGTTGTGTGTGAGATGTGTGGGCATGACAGGAAGGTCGTTGACTTTTCTGAGTGTATGGTGTGTAGGCTCAAGAGCGAGAATTTAGTTCTTTCTCTTGAGCACCGAGAATTGCGAGAGGAAATGAGAAAGCTAAGTGAGGGGAAAAGTGTGAACGAAGTTTTCATCTTTGAGTTGAAGGAGGAGGTTAAGAGGCTTGGGGAGGCAGTGGAAAAAATTAGGCAGGAGATCAGTGTTAGGCCGAAGGTTGGACCTTCTGAGGGCGACAGGGTGGCTTGGCCCTCTGTCGGGAAGAGCAGAGTGGGGAAGAGGGAGCAGGCGAGCCAGACTGGGAAAGATAGTAGTCAGGATGGGCAGAGATGGCAGGTTGCGAGGGAAGGAAAGCGGAGGCAGTTAGGGAGGATAGGACTAAACCTGTTGAGTGTGAAAATAGGTTCGGTTTGTTGGAGGGGAGGGAGAGTGAGAGGAGTGAATGAAGTGGTTGTGGTGAGTGAAAGGAGAGAGAAGGGGGTAGAGGAGAGGAGGAGGAGGGTTGTGCCTAGCACACCTCAGGTGTGTGTGGTGGGTGACTCTCAGGTTAGGTATTTAGATAGCACTTTCTGTGGGAAAGACAGGGATAGGAGGACGAACGTGTGTATGCCTGGTGCAGGTGTGAAGGCAGTGAGTGAGGAGGTGCAGAAGAGGTTGGGGGATGGAGAGGGAGGGTGTAGTAGTTTTGCACGTAGGTGGGAACGATGTCAGAGCAGGTGGGTCGGAGGAGTTAGTGGCAAGATTTCGGGAAATGTTAGGCAAGATAAGGGAGAGTGGTAGGAGGTGTGTAGTGTCAGGAATCTTGCCTCGTGTGTATGTTAGCAGGAATGGTTGTCTAGAGCCATTGGTGTGAATGATCGGGTAAAAGGGATGTGTAAGGATGTGGGTGTCAGCTTTGTGGATGTATGGGATAGGTTCTATGGGCGAAGGGATTTGTATGCTAGGGATGGTGTGCATCTGAGTAGGAAGGGTGTGGATGTGCTGAGTGGATGTCTGGAGGGGAGTTGGGATGGAGTGTAGGGGTGAGGTAGCAAATGCATTCCAGAAGAAAGATGTTAGACATAAATTAGATAGGATAAACAGAGATAGTGAAAAGATTAGGAAAGATTTCCAGGTGCAAATAGGAGAGAATAAGATTAGGATTCCAAATAAGGAGACAGCATCTAGGAAGGTAGCAGGACTTAAATGTTTTTATGTAAATGCCAGGAGTCTTAGGAACAAGAAGGACGAGTTATCTAGTTATATAGTTGAGGAGGACTTAGATGTTGTATGTGTCACAGAGGCATGGGTAAATGAGGAAAAGTTTAGGAAAATAGGAAAGAATATGAAGTAGATGGATACATTATGTATTTACACCAGAGAATTGGTAGGATAGGTGGAGGAGTAGTTATTTATGTAAAAATCCTTCATTTCCAGTCAGGTTAATGGTATTAAGGTAGATAACAGAGTAGAGTCCTTATGGCTGGATGTTAGAGTAAACAAAAGTAAGGTTATTAGAGTAGGAGCTTTTATAGACCACCTAACCAGTCAGCAGATGTAGACAACCTTATGGTAGATGAGATAAATAGGGGTGTACTAGTCAGACAATTATCTTAGGGATTTTAATCTTAAGTCAGTAAACTGGGAGAGGATGGTAGGAGATGCTAGTGAAAATAAGTTTATGGAAAGTTTTCAGGATAACTATTTAGTGCAGATGGTAGATAAACCTACTAGGGGAGGAAGGTTTTAGACATAGTACTAACAAATATTGAGCATTGTTTAAAGGAAGTTGAGGTAGGAGAGACTTTAGCAAACAGTGACCATCATATAATTAGATTTATCATTAATTCCAGTAGGGATAATATAGTGAATAAGACTAGAGTCCCAAACTATCAGAAAGGCAATTATGGTAGGTTACGTCAGTTATTAGGAGAGGTAAACTGGGAAGATAGTTTTGGAAATAAAACTGCACAGGAGATGTGGGATATTTTTAAGGTTGTAGTAAAGGGTATAGTGATGCAGTGTATCCCTTACAAAGATATAAGGCAGAGAAACAGGAAGCCATTATGGTGGACTCATGAGATAGGTAGCCAGATCAGAGAGAAGAAGAGGGCATACAGAGAGTTGCAGAAAAGTGGGAAGATGTAGATTTGATTAGGTACAGACAGGTCAGGGATGATTTGAGTAAGGTTATAAAAAAAGTAAAAGGCAGGCAGAGATAAAACTAGCTAGAGCTGGGAGTAAAGATCCCAAAAATTATATAGTTATTACAAGGTCAGTGATAAAAGAAATAAGGATAGGATTGGACCACTCAGAAAAGATGGTGTAGTAGTGGATCAAAATGAAGACATAGTAGAATTATTGAATGAACAATTTTCTTCAGTATTTACTAGGAAAGAATAGGAAATCCTGTTACAAACAGTGCGACGAGTAGTTTAAGAGCTTTAGAAAATATTGATATAAAACCGGGAATTATTAGGAAATTTATTCTTGAACTAGACGATAGGAAAGCTAGTGGTCCTGATGAGCTACATGCCAGAGTACTTAGGGAGGGTGTAGACAGTATTTCTGAAGCACTTAAGTTAATCTTTGAAAGATCACTTAGGTTTGCTGAGATACCTCAGGACTGGAAGTTAGCTAATGTTACTCCAATATTTAAAAAGGTAGGAAGGATGATGCGAATAATTATAGACCGATCAGTTTAACTAGTATAGTATGTAAGATACTAGAGAAAATCATTAAGGGTAGTATTTGGGAGCATTTAAATGAGAATAGATTAATTAGAGATACCCAACATGGCTTTAGATCAGGGAGGTCCTGTCTTACAAATTTGCTCGATATCTTAGAATATATTACCAAGGAGTTAGATGATGGAAATAGCATAGATGTTATATATCTAGATTTTAGCAAGGCGTTTGATAAGGTACCGCATAGGAGGCTAGTGTACAAATTGAGACTACATGGGATAGGGGTAGGTTAGTTGATTGGATTAGTGAATGGCTTTCTGATAGGAAACAGAGTAGTATTAAATGGGGCAATGTCTGAGTGGAAGGAAGTGGTTAGTGGGGTACCCCAAGGATCAGTGCTAGGACCTCTTCTTTTCTTGGTGTACATTAACGATTTAGATATAGGAATTAGTAGCAAAGTATCAAAGTTTGCAGATGATACTAAGATAGCATGTGCAGTACAGGGTGAAAAGGACAATTACAGAATACAACGAGACCTGGACAGGCTGATAGCATGGGCAGACAGGTGGCAGATGGAGTTTAATTCTAAAAGTGTCAGGTTATGCATTTAGGTAAAGACAACACAAACTTTAACTATGAGATGGAGGGATGTTGGCTAGAGGCAGTAGAGGAGGGAAAGGATTTAGGAGTAGTGATAGACAGGACTATGAAATTTTCAAAGCAATGTTTAGAAGCAAGAAATAGGGCAAATAGGATCCTGGGTTTTATAAATAGAAATGTTAGTTATAAAAGTAAGGAAGTGGTACGTAGCTTATATAATTCCTATGTTAGGCCCCATTTAGAGTATTGCATACAGGCCTGGTCACCCCATTATAGGCAGGATATCAACATGTTAGAAGCAGTTCAGAGAAGAGCAACTAGGATGATACCTGGAGTATAGAGATAGATTAAATGAATTAAACATGTTTTCATTTGAGAGGAGATACAAACTACATAGATGTGAGATCTTTCTTTACCTTAGAGGAGGGAAATAGGACTAGAAATCATGGCAGGAAGATTAGAAAACAAGGCTGCAGGTTAGATATAAGAAAATATTTCTTTAGTCATAAGGTGGTAGACTTCTGGAATGCATTGCCAGAGAGGGTTGTAAATAGCACTAGCTTGACAATGTTTAAAAACAGATTAGATAAGCACTTAAATTTATTAGATTTATAATTATGTATAGCACTGCATGATAGTTTTTATAAGAAATTTACGGTAGTTAAACAAGACATGATCCCCATGTATGGGGATCACAGATTGTAGAGGAATTCGCTGCAGGACTTAGCCCTGTTAATGGGTCAAATATTTAAAATTAGTATATAATGTATTGTGTACTTGTAAGTGTATCTTTAAGTACTAATGATGAGGTCGCTGTGCGACTGATACAGGATAACCTAGATGGGCCCTGGTGGCCCTTTGTTATCCTATTATTTATGTTATGTTATGCCTTGGGTGGTGATCTACATCAAGTGTCAAGGCTGAACAAAAGCCCCTCAGGTCTTGGTGTCACATTGGATCTAGTTTATTTCTGTGCCAGAGTTGTATCTTCAGAGATTGTTCTGCAGGATTCAGTCCCGTGACAACCTCCCATGGTAAGTTTAGATGAATTTCTTGGCATTTCTGCAATGTTTCAAAGGCAGATGGCACTGTGTGAGTCATACTGGCCCTCAGTGTCCTGGCAGTGTCCTTACAGAGCCAGATCTCTGTCTGTAGATCAGGTTCTTATTCCTTCTATCACACTACAAAGGAGGCATTACACCTAATGACCAACAAATAGATTGGTGACTAGGCCTAACTGTCTATATACCATACCTCCCCACCTGGCACTGCCCTAAAAGGTGGCCCAGACAAAGCACCACACACACACACTGTTAGCCCCACCAGTCCCTCTTAGGAAGGGACAGTACAGTGAACCACCACAGTGCATCCCAGTACACCCCCGGGAACTTTGCGACAACACAGCTGGCCTGTCTGGAGCAATGCCTGACAGAATACACTGGTTAATCCCTACCCAGTCTTAATGAGACCAGTTATTGTTCATGCATCAACAGCACAAATCCTTGTCATCTGGGCTTGCTGTGGTCACAGTCACCCCAAAAGTCACCTATTGTGTCCCTGGTAAAGCTGCTAGCTGGTGCCCTGTGGTGTCCTGTCCAAACAACACTTAAGGGCAAGAAGAGGTGAATATTGATTGAGTGACCAATGGGTTAGCTGGACGTGTAGTGCATCTCCTTACAACGCGCCTGGCCTAACAGATGGTGAAATAAAGGCAGGGGTGAATGGTGGGGTGCACTTGGGCACTGCTCTAGTGATGTGGTGAAGCAGTGTGGGGTGCGTGAGGCAAGTTGAGAGGGTGAGGGAAGCGAGGAAGAGACCCACATGTAGCAACGCAAATATCATCCCTGACAAGCCTGCAATAAGGCACACTGCTAACACAGAGTCACGCACCACCATGGCCACGTCAATTAAAGCTAACCTAACATTCCCCAGCGAGGTGGCGGGGCAGGCCGCCTCAATCCTACACTGTACCACGCACACACTGAGTCACCCCAGCCCATAGCAGCCCTCACCTGACAACCACAGGACCATCGATGAGGGAGATAAAAGCAGAAAGAAGGTGAATATCGAGATGGCAGCGCACGGCGGGGTCCAATCTGTCAGGAGCACGCCATTGCATCCCTATTTTACACCGTGCAACCCCTTTCCTGTACTTTACCTGCTCACTTTTCAGCTGCGAAGACTTCTGAGGTTTCTTTCTTAACACTGTCACGGTGTCCCAGTCGCTCTCTGACATGGTGGTGGTGGCTGGAAGGGAGATATTTGGGTCTGGTTCTTGCCACGATCTCCTGCTGGACAATGTACACACCCTCTCCCGGGACGGTGGCGGAGCAGGTTTTATTCAGATATCTGGCGGGGATTTACTCCTACACCTCTAATCCTGGTGGCTCTAGCTGCTCCCTGGAATGCTTCTCTTATACTATACGTATCACATCCTGCCTCAGTATTTATGTGGGAAACGTGCATCGTTCTTTCATCATGTTACCCTCTAGATCTTTCCTAATGTGCGGCTGTGTGTGTGTGTGTGTGTGTATATATATATATATATATATATATATATATATATATATATATATATATATATATATATATATATACACACACACACACACACACACACACAATGTGTGTGTGTGTGTGGGGTGCAACATTTAGATTTGGGTCTTTTTTCGTGTGTGTGTGTGTTTCACTGTTTGATCTGCTGCAGTCTCTGACGAGACAGCCAGACGTTACCCTACGGAACGAGCTCAGAGCTCATTATTTCCGATCTTGGGATAGGCCTGAGACCAGGCACACACCACACACCGGGACAACAAGGTCACAACTCCTCGATTTACATCCCGTACCTACTCATTGCTAGGTGAACAGGGGCTACACGTGAAAGGAGACACACCCAAATATCTCCACCCAGCCGGGGAATCGAATCCCGGTCCTCTGGCTTGTGAAGCCAGCGCTCTAACCACTGAGCTATCGGGCGTGTGTGTGTGTGTGTGTGTGTGTCAGCCAGGGAGGTTTAATGGAAGTGCATGTGGTTTTCCACGGTAGATCCATTGTCCACACCTGTTGTTTCCTCCTCATCTTGCAGCATCTTGAGCTAACATGCATGGATGTGTGGAATGAAATGTATAAAGAATAATGGTCTAGGTAACAACTGATGTCATTGCATGTGTTGCATGATAACACGTAACTTCCCTTCAGTATCATGGATGTGTGTGCGTGTTTTTTTTTTTTTTCTTTTTTTCTTTTCTATCAGAGAGAGTGTTAGCAGTGGCGGGATAACTTTACCATTATTGGGTATTGTAAGGCAGCTTGGAATAGTTGGCTTCAGCTGTTTTGGAGGACGAATGTATAGAATAATTGAATAACTGAAATGTGTGTGGATCAATTAAGATGTACGAGATATAATTTAAGAGGAAAACCTAAATATTTAGTAACTATATACCGTTAAGCAATACTCAAATTTAACACGGTGTTACATCACATTTCTTGCGCCACTTGATGCAATTAACTCACTGAATCCAGACTTCCCTCTTTCGCTTACCGAATGCCTTTATAAATATGCATACATTATATAAGAGAAGTTCCTATATATCGAGATCCCCTACACCTGCGCAATAGGCAAAATTATCATTGATCAACATAGTAATATTTCTTCCAACACATCCATATTAAACTATTTTTCCCCTTCACAGGATTAGGACAACACAATTTAGAAAAAAAACAACAACGAAATGTCTTGAAGCCTTTACCGTGGATATGAGGAATATAGAAGCAGATATGGGAGGCGGGCTTAATCAGTGATAAAAATACCCATGTAAAATTAACCCCCCTCAATACTGGGACACATTTTACCTTGAAATTTGTGTACGATTAGCCCATTTTATTGACATCAAGAAGGATTTATGGAGATCAGAAGATTTTAATCCCGCACATGAACATTTGAAGCTGTATAAAAATCAACAAATAGTAAACAGAATGAATTTGGAAACGCGTAATGGTATTGAAGGGGTTAAAAACTTCAGTATGGTGCCAAACTCTTTCAACATACAGTAACATTCACTTTACATACTGAATGTAACTGAACATTTTTATATTTTTTATCATATTAATCTTACGTCATTATATATCGCTGCATGAATCGGTTCTTAGATTTTTTTTATTTATTCATTAATTTATTTTGATTTTTTCTCCCGTCTGAAACTAGGCTATGCTATCTAGCGAGTATCACCAGCGGGCCACGAGACACATTTATCGCGCAGAGGTCAATGGTTCTGATAACTGAACTTTCCCTAATCTTTGCTGGTGGAGAGAGAGAGAGAGAGAGAGTTTGCCTTCTCATAAAAAAAGTCAGTGATGAGTCGTATTGTCATGTGTGTTCCTCTATACCTTGTCGCATCATCACTATAATCATGAAAACATTATCTACACTAGAATGATGAAAAAAAAAGTATGTTAATCAAGGTAAAACGCCACCATGCAGCTCTGAGAATGCAATCTATTTCCAGCCTGGCTTTGATTACTTGTCTTTAGCTTCAGTGCAAGCTTTATTACTTTGGAACATGAGGTGTAGATATTAGGGCTGTGAATAACTGGTGTTGGATGAATGGCACTGGGCAATGGTGAAACGATAAGTCATTAGAGCGGTGATAGTGAGAGGGAGGAGTCACGGGAGGCGATAAGATGCTCAGTTTAGCTTCAAGACGTCATGAAGTGTGTGCTGCTTGTCTCTCTTCTCTGCTCATGGGTAAGAGAGTAGATTTATTAATTTATTTATTGTTGTTTTATATTATGATGCTTCTTCCTTTCATATTAACCTATATATTGAGGCCTGTATGATTCTTATTCTTTGTTATCTATTACCGACTTGTTCACCTCACCACCACTCTCTCTCTCTCTCTCTCTCTCTCTCTCTCTCTCTCTCTCTCTCTCTCTCTCTCTCTCTCCTCCAAATCTGTTAAGTAGTAATGTTGTTCAGTTGGCAATGCTCTCACTGTTTCTATTGTTCTTTTCTTCATCATCATCATCTTCTTCTTCTTCTTCTTCTTCTTCTTCTTCTTCTTCTTCTTCTTCTTCTTCTTCTTCTTCTTCTTCTTCTTCTTCTCCCTTATCTTATTATGATCGTTACCCTTATCTCTACTATTCTGCAGGTGGTGGTGTCGAGGGGATGGGTGCTGTGGTCGAGGGAGGCTCCCCAAGCTGACCAGCCCCAACAAGACGAGGCAGAGGTACTGGTTATATAGTACAGTACCTTTATACTTTGACGTGGGAACTGATTCACACACACACACACACACACACACACACACACACACACACACACACACACACACACACACACACACACACACACACAATGGATTGAGTTTCTTGAAAACAACAAATTATTATTAAATAGCCAATTTGGTTTTAGAAAAGGTCGGTCATGTGTAACAAATGTACTGAGTTTCTACTGTGGAATAGTTGATAAAGTACAAGAGAGAGAGGGATGGATTGACTGTGTTTATTTGGATTTTAAAAAGGCGTTTGATAAAGTACCACATGCAAGATTACTACGGAAGTTGGAGGAGAAGGGTGGCTTAAAAGGAATCACATTGAGATTGATGGAAAATTATTTGAGGGGTAGAGAAATAAGGACGGTAGTTAAAGATATGAAGTCCAAGTGGAGAGCAATAGAATGGGGAGTGCCACAGAGATCAGTATTGGCGCCAATTCTTTTTCTCATATCTATCTATCTATCTATCTATCTATCTATCTATCTATCTATCTATCTATCTATCTATCTATCTATCTATCTATCTATATATATATATATATATATATATATATATATATATATATATATATATATATATATATATATATATATATATATATATATATATATATATATATATATATATATATATATATATATATATATATATATATATATATATATATATATATATATATATATATATATATATATATATATATATATATATATATATATATATATATATATATATATATATATATATATATATATATATATATATATATATATATATATATATATATATATATATATATATATATATATATATATATATATATATATATATATATATATATATATATATATATATATATATATATATATATATATATATATATATATATATATATATATATATATATATATATATATATATATATATATATATATATATATATATATATATATATATATATATATATATATATATATATATATATATATATATACTCGTATATATATACACGACATGCCAGAGGGAGTGAACAGCTACATAAATCTGTTTGCGGACAATGCGAAAATGTGCAGTTGTAAAGCAAAAAGAGGATTGTGAAATACTGCAGGAAGACCTAAATAAGATCTGGAAATGGAGTAAAAAGTGGGATATGGAATTCAATGTGGACAAAAGCCATGTCATGGAAATGGGAAAGAGTGAAAGACGACCAGTGGGAATCTATAAGATGGGAGATGGAGAGAGAAAGTAAAAAAGGAAAAGGACTTGAGAGTGACGATGGAAGAAAATAATCAACCGATAAGCCATATTGATAGAATTTTCAGAGAGACATATAATTTGCTAAGGAATATTGGATTAGTATTTCACTATATGGACAAAGAAATGATGAAGAAATTGATAAGTATTATAATAAGACCCAGATTGGAATATGCAGGAGTTGTGTGGAGCCCCCCATAAAAAGAAACATAAGGAAGTTGGAGACACTACAAAAAATGGCTACAAGAATGGTTCCAGAATTTGAAGGGATGACATATGAGGAGAGACTTTGTTCCCTGGAACAAAGAAGGGAGAGAGGGGATCTGATACAAGTTTATAAATTGATTAACGGAATGGATCTGATACAAGTTTATAAATTGATTAACGGAATGGATCAAGTGGATAATGAGAAACTGATCCTGAGAGAAGAATATGACATTCGAAGCGCAAGATCGCATAATAAAAAACTGAGGAAGGGAAGATGTCTGAGAGATGTTAAAAAATATAGTTTCCCGCAAAGATGTATTGAGACTTGGACCAGTTTGAGTGAGGAAGTGGTGTCAGCAAAGAGTGTGCATAGTTTTAAAGAGAAATTGGAAAAGTGTAGATATGGAGACGGGGCCACACGAGCGTAAAGCCCAGGCTTTACGCTCGTAAAACTACAACTAGGTAAATACAACTAGGTAAATACATAAACACACACACACACACACACACACACACACACACACACACACACACACACACACACACACACACACACACACACTACTCATTTTGATTTACTGTTCAAGTAATTTCGGAGTATTGCAAGACTTTCATCACACAACTATTAGAACCAATATTAACTTCACTAGTGCCGATCTGGTGGGGAGAGAGGCAATGGGAGTGTTGGGGAGGGTGTGGGAGTGCGCCAGTGAGTGAGTGTTAGAGACCGTGGGAGAGGTTTATCCGTAGAGTTGGTGAAAAGTTGCTTGTCTTCACCGTAGAGTTATTGCGAGTGAGTGAAAAATTTTGCTACCACTCGTACTAATACTTTCACTGTTGCTGTTGTGTGATAGGCACAGTGGTGTCCTCATAGACTCACTGAATCTTACCTAAGTGGCTTGGTTCCCCAGAGCAGCGGGACGGAGGTGCTGCGAATGGTAGAGGCGCTGGGACGCGAGCTGAGTGACAGGGCGGGGCAGGAGGACGGGTGGCTCAGCAGGTACCAGGACGTGGCGCAGGCGATGGAGGAAAACAACAAGGCCAGCCAGGAATTACTCTCCGTCAGTAGGTGCGTGCGTACTACCACTAATCTTGCTACTACTACTACTACTACTACTATTGCTACTCCTATTGTTACTACTGCTACTACTACTACTACTACTACTACTACTACTACTGCTGCTGCTGCTGCTGCTGCTGCTGCTACTACTACTGCTACTACTATTACTACTACTGCTACTACTACTACTACTATTTACTACTACTACTACTAGTACTTCTGCTATTACGTCTACTACTACTACTACCACCACCATTACTACTACTACTACTACTACTACTGTTGCTACTGCTATTGTTACTAGTGTTGCTACTACTACTACTACTACTACTACAACTATTATTGCTGCTATTAGTATTGCTGTTGCTACTGCTATTGTTACTAGTGTTGCTACTACTACTACTATTACTATATTGTAATCAGTTTTTTTTTTTTTTTTATACCATGTGGGCTTTTCACGGGAATTTATGGGCTAAAGGGGATACTTTTTGGGTACCCCCTATCTCAAAGCCCACCCGCTAGGAAACTGTTGCCCCGAGTGAGGAAGCCCATCCTACACTCGGACCGTGGACAGGATTCGAACCCGTGTGCTTGGAGACCCCTCGGATCCCAAAGCACGCATGGTTCCACTGTACCACGGCGGCCCCCTAAATGTTTATCACTATAAGCCCGTCGCCTTTTAGAGTTCAGTCTCTTTTCCTTGTCAATGATTTGTCATTGTTTATATTTATGAATAATTTCCCTTTTCTTTCCAGGATGGCGGTGCCGGTGATCTGGAACTTGTACATGGGAAATTCCATTATGTTCTTCATGGATTCGTTGTGGAAAGGGGGAGGCGTGGCGGGACATTCCTTCTCTACCAGGGGCCAGGTGCCGCCGCCGCCGCCAAAGTTTTTGTTCGTGTATCCCACCGAGCTGACGGCGGACGATACATTCGTGATTCAGGCTGTGGTTGTGCCCACCGCCGAGGCCAAGTCAGTGGAGAGAGAGAGAGAGAGAGAGAGAGAGAGAGAGAGAGAGAGAGAGAGAGAGAGAGAGAGAGAGAGAGAGAGAGAGAGAGAGAGAGTATAAGAATATGATGGGTGGACATAAGTAGTTATGAAACATGAGAGATGACTGAGCTTTCCCTCTCCCCGTCTAGCGTTGGTTTCTGTGCGTACTTTGAGCCAGAAGAAGGAGAGGAGCTGGACTTTGATAATGGAGATATCTTCTTCGCGTCACACATCAGATGGCACTTCGACTACGGAAACAGCAGGTGAGAGAGAGAGAGAGAGAGAGAGAGAGAGAGAGAGAGAGAGAGAGAGAGAGAGAGAGAGAGAGAGAGAGAGAGAGAGAGAGAGAGAGAGAGAGAGAGAGAGAGAGAGAGAGAGAGAGAGAGAGAGAGACTTGTCAGTTCTCACCATCAAGCTTGAGACTCACGCCCTTTACCTCCATATCAATCTCACACGCATCGCCTAAAAAATTCACGCATTTATACAAATATATCCCAAATGTTCTTTTTAACATGATATTTTCCGAGAGAAATTGTAAAGCCGAATTTTCCGGATTATAAAACGTCCGCTTTGCTTCAGTTTGTAAGCCTTCACCTGATTGGTCGATTACACCCAACCAGCAATCGCTATATATAAATCTATCTCTTGGTTTGTCGTTATTGTTGAAGGTGTGTAGGGGGGCTTCTCCCCTCTACATACCACACACGGGCATCACCCTGAAGATGACCAGGGGATGCGCTCCCTGGCCCCTGCTTCCCACTCTTTGTGACTTCCAGGGGTTGACCGCTATGGAGAGAGAGTTGGCCTGATAATACATTTGAGTGATTTATTTGTGCACTACTCCGCACTAACCTGTGTCTGTCTGGCGTGTCGCAGAGAGATAGTGTTCAATGACCGATACAATGGTGAGTGGTCTCGCCCCGAGGTGACTGTGGGCAGCGACCAGTGGCCTGACTTCACGGTTGGCGAGAAGTTCATTATCTCCGTGGCAAAGGTAGTTAAGCCCACATTTTTGGCAGAGTATGAGGAGGAGACATAATGAATGGTGTATGGGCTTCACCCTCAGAGTTTGTCACTGCTGTTCAGAAACGCTCTGCTCTCTCACCACAGGTGTTTTCAAAAGGCCACTGTGATAACTATCCGTGTTCTCAAAGGGTTTTCTTTCTGCTAATGATTTAGAAATCTTATTGTACTTTGACTTCGATTATAAGAATCTCCTTGAAAAATGTTTAACTGTAACTGGATCCTTTTAAAAAGCAGAGATACTGAGATGCATTTTAGCGAACTCGGATAATCATCTCTATGGCCTTTGAAAACAGTTGGAGTGTGCCACATAATCGTTTTAGAATACATAATGGTACTTAGTGTGTGTTCTCTCGCCCTACAGATGGGACCGTGCCTCAGCACCACCATCATGCTGGGGCGGGATATGCATAGCAACACTCCCAAGCACATGTCAACCTTCCAGTTCTGTCCCAAGGTGCGAGATGACCTGTTGTTTGTGTCATCAATTTGTCTGTCTGATTATGTGCATACTGTGTGTGTTTATTTATGGATGCAAGTTTATGACCGGTCCCAGCCCCTCTCACATCTTGGGTCAGTTTCTCCCTAGACTACTTTCTTCATAGTCCAGAGCGGAACACAAACAAAACAAATCCAGGCACGCGCTGGTCGTAAACAGCTATCAAACCTCAACAGGTTGCCAACAGGTTTCACCCACCAACATGGAACGAATATAAGAAATGCCTACTTATTCCATAATCTGAGGAAGAACTCACTAAGCCACGTGCTAGAGAGCTCAGACAGTGAAGATGATACACATGCAAATTAAGGGTGTGATGCCCTGCTTACCACCTCCCACAGGCTGGCCACCCACGTCAGTAGAATATCGCACATTGACCCAAGAATCACTTACCTAGACCCACAACCCTGACACCGCCAGTGATGAGACATAGGGGAAGAATAGACAGCTGTTGCCTGGCCTTAAATACAAGAAAATCCTCTTGCCCTAAAGACTCACGGCTGTGAGCTTAATGTCTAGTACCTACTTCTGTTTGTTGATGTTTTATGTGTGATGAGTGTGTGTTACACACTAAACACACGAGGAAACAGAAACAGACAGATCCAAGATGATCAAGGAACAACTCTCAATCCTGCTCAAATATTGCGACATGTCCAAACACGTTGGACACTGAGTGTAGCCTGGCGAGGGCAGATTTTCTGTCTCAGTTATCTAATGTTCAGTGCCACGAGCCTCACATTGGCTCATTCTAACACCACGTTTGGGGACCCAGCCCCAATATAGTCGGCAATCCCTCTCGCGTCCGCTTAACACAACTACCAGACTTTAAGTATTATTATTATTATTATTATTATTATTATTATTATTGTTGTTGTTGTTGTTGTTGTTACTATTGTTATTATCTATATTACTTCTTACTAGTATTATGATTCTTTAAAGTTATTATTATTAGCATCGTTGCTATTGATGTCATTAATTTGAAGTGTATCAATTTAGAACAGCAAAGTGAATTAATAGATACACGCGCATAAACAAGAGAGCAGGTTAGTGTGTACATGCAGTACCTCCTCTGTGTTAGATGAAGTGACGTCCTTCAGTCCTAACCTTCACTACAATATTACATCTGGAGTGTTGTAATTGCAGCAACCGAGGAAAGATGACCCGCGGAAGCTGTGGCTGACCCTGAACGAGGACAAGACTGGCGCTGGCGAGATCCAGCTGCACTGGCTTACCTGGGTGCCCTTGCGCTCATAGGCACGTGCACGTGGTGGGAGCACAGGAGGACAGGGCCTCACTGGTAATGACGGAGTATTGTGATGGTAGTACTAGGGTACATGTATTACGCTGTAGTGCCCTATGAGGATTGTAATGGTGATTGTGATGGTGATGGATATTTTTAGAAGGACAAAAGCAGAATGTTAAGAATCATAAGTTGATTAAGAAGTAATAAATAGAATTCCTTCTCTTAAATAATGTTCAGATTTTTCTTTTGATTTTTCTCTTTCTTTTCCTTTTTCCAAATGGACGGTAAATTTAGTTTTGTAGGTGTGTCTCTTCAAACATTGCACGTAGTATTGAAAACAAAGAGTTCTGAGTCAGCCAGTTCAAATGGATGAAGCAGTAAATCTATTGAATAACGTTTTTGTATTGATTAGATTAAGAGAGCAGGAGTGTAAATGATTACAGATAAAAAGCATGGAGTCGGAAAAATTAGGGGGCTTTTCAAGGGGTCTTGAATGAAGAACGTAGTGAAGACAGGTCATGATTTGTATGTCTTTTGTCTGTGTTAAGTAGAGACTGCGATAACGGCCGTGTGCGGCGGCACCTTCACACCCAACACTCCTCCCTGTGCAGCGCCACATGCCCACCGTGGCGTCCATCTCTCCCTAAGTTGTTGTGATGAAATTAACCATGAAAACACGAACTTTATTACTGAAAAATATAATAATTTAATAACAATAGGGAACAAAGTAGGATCTAAATGTTTCCTAAATATAGCGGACTAGATTTGGTGGTGTGGTGTCCAGGGAGCCGGGCAGTGGCGGTGTCCTGTGGTAGTAGGGAAGTCTGCAGCCTCAGCTCCTCCTGGTGAATCTCCTCACGAACATTCCACATATAAGATATCCCCAGAGATTATTCCATGATGAACTCTTAAGTCAGTCCCGTTAGGGAAGTTCGCCACGAGAAGAGTGATTTGCGGTGAGATTTCCACGGAGGACTCTTGGTGAATGGATGTTGGTGGAGGTGATGGCGATACTCAGTGGTAATGGCCGCAGTTGATACACACGGGGTGGTCTGAGTACCAGCCGAAGGCTCCGTAGCCTCCTGTGTAAGCGCCGTAGTCCACATGGTCATTGTGGTCGTAAGGGTCAGCGCGGTGATGGTACAGGTCCGAGGCCTGGGCCAGGTGCTCCGGGGACTCCTCCTCTACCACCTGCACTGGAACATATTGCTCGTAGGCCTGGATAGGGGCGGGCCTGGAGGGCTGGTACTGGCGCAGGGAGCGTGTGTGCCGCACTAAGGGAGGGGAGTCAGGCAGGGCTACCAGCAGGTAGCGGGGACGAGCCTCAGCTAGTAACAGGCAGGTGACAGCCACCAGCAGGATCTGTTACAATGCACGAGAAGCGAACAGTGACGCGGGCGTTCATGCTGGTACAATAAAGAGAAGCAGTAAGAAATAAAAACAAAAGGTCATAACAAATACCAGAAAGAATAAGAACGGAATAAAATAAAACTTGTTTTTGTTCAGATCTTGAGAACAAAGTATGGAACACAGCTTGCGTTTCTATAAACATTATATGGAACACTAGATAAACAGCTACACTTCTCACAACACTGGACACATCAGCTGTCATCTGTACCGAGCTCACAAACTTTTTCAGCACCCTCTTTTTTTTATCTATCGTCTCCTTTCCTATTACATCAATAGACATGTTATCTAATTCCTACACCTCTCTTACCGGATTCAATGCACTCATAAATAGATTCGCTGCCACAGTACTGCAGTGGGTTTATTTACTTC